>NW_028255723.1:0-14237 GCF_964263255.1 Lissotriton vulgaris | reverse complement strand
TAGGTGAGCTACGATGGAACCCTTTTAGACTAGGACACTTCGAGAGTCAAGACCCACAAGAGCACCGGAGTACTCGTGTTACCTCACCCAGGGAATCCGGGTGCATAGGTGTCTTTTGGTGTTTGGTTTCGTCATCGATTCCAATGGAGAGCTGCGAAGAAGTGTTGCAGGCGACCAGAGGAAAAGTATCTGGGTGAATCCAAGGGTGGAATGGAGATGTGAAGAACCTGAAAGCAGAGGATACAGAGTCTGGTTTACTAGCCAGTGACCAGGATACCGATAGGAAGATGCCAGTCGAAGTCGGGTGATTTCAGGTGAAAAGGTGAAGCTTGTCTCTTCAGCCACGAGGACCTGGAGGTGTCGATGATGACCAGGAGCTGGATTCTAGCTGTTCCACAAGGATATAGTTGACTGCGGAGTCGGAATCCGGATTGGACCCAACAAGCCTTGGCAAATGCAATCCACACAGGATGTCAAGTCGGGCTTCGGTGTAGACCAGCAAAGTCTGAGGAACTCCTCCTTTGAAGAGGAGTGGGAGCAAGTATGGAGCAAAAGGAAACCTCAAGAAATCAAAGATGGCCATTCGTGGGGGCTCACTAGCCAATGGACTAGGAACCACAAAGGGACCTCAAGTGGAAATGCACAAAGCAGGCCCACGGGACACTCTTGGAGTGTAGGCCTCTGAGCTTCAGTGCAAAAGGTGCTCGGGTGGGGGCTTCAAAAACCCCAATGCACAACTTCAGGATACCTCTGGAAGTAGGTACAGTAGCAAAAATGCAAGATGTCCAGGAGTTCTGGTCCCACGTCTCTCGTGTCTGCCACAGGTCTCAGCTTTGCTGGGAGTGCAGGTGAGCATCAGAGATGTCTGGAAGTCAATGTCCTGTGTTGCAGATTCTTCGGGATCCAGATGGAATATAAAAAATGCAGACAGGCAAAGATGCTGTTGGTGCCTGTTTGGACAGGGTGGTCACTCCTTGACCACAGAGGAGATTTCTTCCATTTTCCAGTCGATACGGAATGTCGAGGGTCCAGGAATTATGTATCAGAGTTTCGTCCAGGGTAATCTAAAGTCCTAGGTACTGGGGTTCTATACTTTTAGCAAGTTTAGGGGTTGGACTAACTCTAAGGTCCCTCCTATGGGTGGACCTGGGAGGGGGTGGTTATACCCCTTACCCTTTGTCCAGTTTCATGCCAGAGCTGGGGCTGAATGCCCCAGGCAGTGTCTGAAAAGCATTCACTGAATGCAACCCACCCTGCCCCAATACACTAAAGCCTGACAGGGGAGGTGCTGGCACCTCCTTGGACAGGATACCTATTGTCCAGGCCCTCCCTGACGGAGTTTTGTCCAGCAGCAGGAGGGCATACTTGTGTCTGTGGCAGCAGCATCCATTTTGTGATGCTGGGGCTCTGTTTATTTTTAACCAGGTTTGCCTGTAACTACCTGTCTTCTCCCTCTAGAAGGGTGGAATGCTGCCCCCGCTGCCAGAACTGGTGGGGGGGGGCGGGGGTAGTATTCCAAAGTGTTTGACACCTTACACGACATTTTTTGATAAAGCCAAAGTTACCATTAACTACGAGGATTATAATGCACTTAAGAGTATATGGTATGGCTATATCATAGAACTGCTATATTTCCATAGGGCGGTTGGACTCACTTTTAGCCCGAACGGCTGAATGGATTTCCACCAAACTTGGCAAAATTGTAGGGACTGGTAGCCAGATGTGCCTTTGCTATGTCTCAAGATATGTGCTTCAGTGGATTTTGAGTAATTTAGGTTCAAATATATATATATATCTATAAGCGCGCCCCGGTACGCGCACCGGGGCGCGCTCCAGCGCGCTACGCGAGTTCGCGAGCGGAAAGCTGATTGGCTATCAGGTGTCTGTCAACATTCCAAACAGTCCGGAGCGGCCGCCATCTTGTGTCTCGGTAGGATCGAGACACAAGAGGTGGCTAAAACAAAGGGAGAAATGACCAAAAGGGGGCAGGGTAGGTTTGATGTGGGGGCCATAAAAGGGCCCCCGGGCAAAAAAAAAAATTATTTTCCGATTTGCGCGGGCGGAGCGCCCGGTACGCGCACCGCGGAGCGTACCGGGGAGCGTACCATGGGGAAAAAAGAAAGACAGAGTTTTTTAAAAATGTAGCATTTTTTTATAAATTGGAGGTAGTTCTAAAAAGATCTGTTTTTTTTATTCTTTTTGTTGTTTTATATTTTTTTTATTGTTTTTTGGAACATTTTTTACTTTTTTTGGCTTTTATGAACAATTTTATATTTTTTTTGTAATTTTTATGGGGACAAACAAAAAACAGGGAATTGTAAACGGCTCAACTGGAGCAAAAAAAACCAGGAAAAAATTAAGGTTTCTTTTTACAGTTGTGGTTGTCTCCAGCACGGTTGATGAGTTTAATACTTTGCTCTCCATAGCAAATTGTAGTCCCGCAAAATTTACAAACTATTTTAAAATCTCCAAACTGGGGTTGGATATTTGGGACCATCTCCCCTGTCTCTGGACCCGATGGAGTGGGTTGTTTACTTTGGGAGGTGCTGGGAGAAGATTGGGGAGGGTTCCTGGTCAGTTCTCTGACCTCTGCCGCAGCACAGTTGTTTGGGTGCCGGCGTTGCATGTGGCGAATCATAGTGTTGTTGCCAAAAGAATACTTTTTGGCAGGGTTCCCCCTGGAAAGTACAGTGCCACAGATCAGACAAGTAACCTTTGGCGCATTAACTTTCTTGAGGCCCCTTGGGATTTTAAAGAACTCCACACAATGTGCTCCTTTGGCTTATAGGGGGTCGTATCTTCAGGCAGGAACAGCCTCTGCTCCTCCTCCTCCTCCTCCTCCTCTTCTTCTTCTCCACCACTGTGGTGTTGTGGGTGGTCCTTGTGGTGGTGGTGGTGGTGGTGGTTGAGATGCTCCTGCTGCTGCTGCTACTGTAGTCATTTATCAGTACAAATAGGTACAAATAGGTCTGCAAACAGGTCTTCCTCAGTCAAAGTGCAAAGTGAGAATGAGGAAAAAAGGTGGGGGCTTTCATCATTTGGAAAACAAAACTGTCCTGAACCAATGAAAAGTGTTATTTTCAGGTCACATGACCCGACGCGCTTACGCTACGCGCCCGGGTCGCTTACGTAGCGCGATCATATGCGCTCGGGTGCTTCCAGGTGCGCTTACGCCGTGCGTATGACGCGGATGCGGCTACGGGATACGTCTCGGTGATGTTTTCATTCGGGGAAATAGCGCAAATGGGACGCTCACCGGTACGCGCACCTGGGCGCGCCGCAAGACTGCGCTTTCCGGTGCGCACACCGGTACGTGCACCGGGAGAGCTCCAGGGCAAAAAAAAATATATATATATATATATATATATATACATATAAAAAATAGTATTACATAAATATACAATATAGGATTCATTATAAAACATAATATATTTGATAGCAATAGAAATTTTCTAGTAAAAAAACTTTGAAAATCATGAAAAAAAACATAGGTTTCAGGCTCTATATATAGTTAGGAATTAGCATTTAAAAAACCTATGAAATTCACTGAAAAAAACATATTTTTCACACCAGTTATAGTTAGGAATTAGCATTTAAAAAACCCATTAAATTCACTGAAAAAACCATAGGTTTGACACCAGTTATAGTTAGCTGGAAATTTTACTGACATCAAACCATTGAAATTCCCATGTTATAGTTAGTTGGACTCACTATAACTTGCGCGCCTGCAATGCACTGCTGATGACGTCACATATTACATCACTCATGACATCACTGATGACACCATCCAGTGAATGTGTGTCCTTCTGAAAATTAAATATGTTTTATATATGTATATGTAAAGGTTGAGGGAAGAATAAATTATTTAAGCATGAACTAAAGCAATTTTATATATAAAATATATGAAATTTATTAAAACAAAGCCTTATTAAAACATATAAAAATACATTCTCGTTTCATAAGAGATTTATTAAACAGGAAAAACACAGTCACAGTTCATAAAAACATTAATAAATTCTTATACTGTAATCACTAATCCAAATTAAAAAAATCAACTAAATTAAAACAGGTTATGCGATTAAAAGGGGGAGAGACAAACATAGATGTCAACGATTTGTCCTAAAGATTTGCACATCAAAACCCTCATTTAGGCTCAATCCTAGACCCGTCTCATTTTGTTGTTCTTGGGGTGAGCTAGATTGTTCGATTGTGCGATAATGGGCGTCGACGCTGTTTCGATGGACTCTTTCAGTAATATGCCATCTTTGTCAAGACTAGACAATATGTCTCTCCTATTGTGTGGCACTGGATGGTTGCCTCATACAGGGAAATCCTGTTGGTAAACATATTGACATCAGTGTATTTCATCAAACCACAGGTTATCATTTCTATGTTACATCTATTCATAGTTCGAGCTTTACATATTTCATAGCTCGTACATGCGGCTAAGAGTACTACTGCTTTATGCCACCTGCCCACTTCTTCTTAATTGCATCTATTTGCATTTTCAAATTTACATGCATTGATTACAACATTGCTCTTATTTGCATCATGAGTCATACCAGTATGTGAGCTTCTGTTGGGGAACAAACCTCCCACCCAAAATGCTCATAATGGCATCTCTACTCATGCGTTGCGGCAAGGTACTAATGTGGGGAATTTCATTAGAGAAGCCAAACCTCCCCATCCCATTTCTAGAAGAGCCGTATCATATTGTTGCATCTCCTTTGTCTTGGTACCAATTTATATATCATTATTTTTTAATTTATTTACCTTATTGCATTTCCATTTTATATAGCTTCGGGTTTGTTTCTGTTTTTATGTAGTTGCATCCTTGTTTTTAATTAGGTCTGAAAAGGTAAGGAATTTTATATATTTACAAACTGATCACACCTGATGTTTTTAATTTTTATCTACGTATACTGTGATCATTCATTACCTGATGGTACTTTTAAATCTCGCTTTTTGCTGGCCTTATTCAGATTTTTTCAGATTGGCAATAAAGAAGTGATCCGCGTATTTGCTCAAGGACTCCAATAGTGAGCCCAGGCTGCTCGCGATTGGCCGCATGGGAGGGTTGTCAATATTCGTATAGATTTTTGGCAATCCATATATTGCCGGTATGATTGGGTTGTTGTTAAAAAGAAACTTATATTCATCTTCGCAGATCAGATCATTATCTCTGGCAGAGATAATGATCTGATCTGTGAAGATGAATATAAGCAGCCTGGGCTCACTATTGGAGCCCTTGAGCAAATACGCGGATCACTTCTTGCGGCCAATTGTCCAGAAACAGAAGTCATACCTGAGGGACACGGCCCACACCATCGCGGTATTTGAGGGACAGCCTTTTCACCTTGAATACCGAAGCTCTGTACACAAATATCCCCCAGAATGACTCCATTGAAGTCTTGTCCTCCATTTTGGAAAGCGAAGATCTGAAGGGAGGGAACAAGGACTTCATTTTGGGATGTGTGGAGCTAGTATTAAAAAATAATATCTTCCTGTTCAAGGATGAGCTATTTAAACAGGTGAAAGGGACCAGCATGGGGGCCACTTGTCCCCCCAGTCTGGCATGTCTCTATGTTAGCCATTTCGAGCAAAAACACATATATAACGAGATGGCACAGTTTTTTTGAAAATGTGTCCCACTGTCATCGTTTCATCAATGATATAATTTTCATCTGGAACGGTGCCAGTGAGGACTTAGGGCCTCATTAGGATGGCGGTGAATCCGCATCCTCCGGGCCGGCGGAAGCCACCGCCTGCCCAGAGGATGCAGATTCACCGCCGCGGCCACAGGAAACACCCACCGCCAGATTAGGATGGTGGTGGGATGGCCGTGGGAACAGCGGCGGACGGCAGGTCCGTCCGCCGCTGATCCGCGGGTTGTTGGGTGCTATTTGGTGGCGGTGTCTGCAAGACACCGTCAGCCAAATTAGGATGTGTGTTGGAACATGCTTTTCCGCGGCGGCTTTTCCGCCGTGGAAAAGCATGTGGAACTTAGCTTCTGGGGGCCCCTTGAGGGCCCACAGGGTGAAGGGGGGTGGGGGGCCCATGGGGGGTACCTTTGGTACCCCCCAGCATTTACATGCACAAAGCGGCAGGCACCGCGCTGTTCCTGCCGCTTTGTGAATGTAAATGTAAAACATGCAATTTTAACCTTGCGGCGGGTGCTGCTTCAAGCAGCACCTGCCGCAAGGTTAAAGATACAGGATGTGACCGCCTGGGTGGCGGTCACATCCTAATTGCACCGGAGGGACCGCCGCTGCCCCTGCGGACGGTCCCTCAACCTCGGGGTGACGGACGGACGCAGGTCTGTCTGCCATCCTAATGAGCCCCTTAGTGTCCTTTTTAGAGTGGCTAAATCTAGGCGATAGAAATCTCAACTTTACAGCACATTACAGTGCCTGTAGCGTTAATTTTCTGGATATCAAAATTAAAGATTTAAATGAACAATTAGAAGTAGAACTGTTCACGAAACCAACAGACAAAGACACCCTCTTACAGTATCAAAGTAATCACCCGCGAGCCCAAAAAGACAACATCCCCTTCGGGGAATTTTTGCAGCTGCGGCTTAACTGCACGAATCTAACTGACTTCTACAGGCATGCAGAAACCATGGAAAAAAAACTGCGTGAGAGAGGGTACCCTAAAAAATTTGTAAAACAATTGCTGAAACATGCAAGGTTCCACAATCGAAACCAACTGCTAGACATGAATATAAAGAAAGCCAATAGAGTACAAGATAGGATTGTCTTTGTATGCCAGTACTCCAGTTTGAGTAATAAAATCAAAAATATTGTAAACCGGAATTGGAAGATTATCAACAGTGGCTTGACTGTACCATTGCCAAAACCACTTTTTTCATTCCGGCGTAACAAAACAATCAAAAATGCTTTAGTGAGCACATACAAAAATCCTGGGTCTACTGTCCAAGCAACTATGATTGGAAACACGAAGGCAATAGGCAATCATAAATGCGGCTCATGTTCCATCTGTCCAAATTGCATTGTGTCCAAGAAACTGACCTTTAACAGCAAAACACTTGTTCCCAAAAGCTTAAACAACTGTAGAAGCAAGAATGTAGTCTACCTGCTCGTCTGCCCCTGTGGTTTAGGCTACGTGGGGAGACGGGCAGGGAGCTTCGAATTAGACTTCTGGAACATAGATCAGCAATCAAAAATAAAAAAGAAAATGCACCACTTACGCAACATTACCAAGACTGTAACCATGGTTGTGATGATTTCACCTGGTACATTCTAGAAAAAATAATCGTAAGCAGAAGAGGTGGCAATCTGGAGCTAATAAGAAAAAAGCGAGAACAGTGGTATATATGTCATTTGGACACTATAGATAAGGGTCTTAATTCAAGGGAGGAATGGATGAAATTAATAGCTAGCCAGTAGACCAAAATTAGATAGAGAACTGGGTCTGTGAAAATAGAGCATAAACACGATCAAAACAATTAGGAATAATGTATTTCATTAAAAATATGATTTTAAGTAGTATTCAGTAAAAACGCAGTATGCACTGAAAATACATTATACGCAATACGGGACAGATCCATCCCTGACAATGGCAAAAGCAATCTTCATACGTAGAAACTAATTGTTACAGGTTAGATAAATATGATATCTGAATCTAACTAAATTAAAAACTGAAAACACACTAAAAAAACTAAATGCAAGAGAGGCTTGATACGCGCCTTTGAGAGTTAGAGAGAGGCTTGGAAGCGGCACGAACTAGAGGAAACAGAGATGAAACTGAGGCTTGAAAAGCGGAAAAAACCCAGAGCGCGACGCCCCGGCAACAATGAACCGCCCTACATTAGGAGAATTACAATCAGCTGAACTAACTAGGGCTGCCCAATAGGAGGAAAGTTGACCTAGTTTAAAAAAGGGCACTAGTAACAGAACCTAAATATTAGCTTTTTTTCGAAGAAACAGACGAACGCTGGCGTGCGGGACCCGGGTGCGGAATAGAGATTGAAACATCTTACGGTAAGGAGAACGAATCCCCGTTTAAAACTAGATGAAATCTCATTGTGAGATTCAGGAAATAATGTAGCCCATATTTACTTTGCAGAAAGAGCAAGTACAATTAAGCTTAAGATCAACAAGGCGTCTCCCTAATCCACCCGACCCAAGGATCAACGTACTCTGTTACTAGGTAGGTTTTAATAGAGTCCTACATCTTAAAATCACTCTAAACTCAACGGCAAGCATTAAATGGTATTTATTTCATTTAGAATACAGAATAAAGGTTAATAACGAGACGAAGGATCTCGCGCCCTAGTGCCGTGTAGAAGACTTGCAACCACGGAGTAATCGCCCTTTATAACAAGGTACATTTAATAAACTAAATAGGAGGATGTGATCATGTTAAGGAATTCGCTAACAGTGTACTTTAAGTAAAACCAAACTTTCCGTATATTGCTTTATAGGAGATGAACATTTTTTAATGGAAATCTGAAAAAATCTGAATAAGGCCAGCAAAAAGCGAGATTTAAAAGGACCATCATGTAACAAATGATCACAGTATACGTAGATAAAAATAAAAAACATCAGGTGTGATCAGTTTGTAAATATATTAAATTCCCTACCTTTTCAGACCTAATTAAAAACAAGGATGCAACTACATAAAAACAGAAACAAACCCGAAGCTATATAAAATGGAAATGCAATAAGGTAAATAAATTAAAAAATGATGATATATAAATTGGTACCAAGACAAAGGAGATGCAACAATATGATACGGCTCTCCTAGAAATGGGATGGGGAGGTTTGGCTTCTCTAATGAAATTCCCCACATTAGTACCTTGCCGCAAAGCATGAGTAGAGATGCCATTATGAGCATTTTGGGTGGGAGGTTTGTTCCCCAACAGAAGCCCACATACTGGTATGACTTATGATGCAAATAAGAGCAATGTTGTAATGAATGCATGTAAATTTAAATATGCAAATAGATGCAATTAATAAGAAGTGGGCAGGTGGCATACAGCAGTAGTACTCTTAGCCGCATGTACGAACTATGAAATATGTAAAGCTCGAGCTATGAATAGATGTAACTTAGAAATGATAACCTGTGGTTTGATGAAATACACTGATGTCAATATGTTTACCAACAGGATTTCCCTGTATGAGGCAACCATCCAGTGCCACACAATAGGAGAGACATATTGTCTAGTCTTGACAAAGATGGCATATTACTGAAAGAGTCCATCGAAACGCGTCAACGCCCATTATTGCACAATCGAACAATCTAGCTCACCCTGATTTGATTTGATTGATTTGATTTTAGGTTTTCTACAGCGCGCAGCTACCCTGGGGCATCCCGGCGCTAAAAAAAGACCACGGTACTGAGGTAAGGAAGGGTCAGGAAGACCAGCTCAGGGGAAAAGTAGGGTTTTTAGGCGTTTCCTAAACCTGAGGTGGTTATGTTCTTGCCTCAGGGAGAGAGGAAGGGCATTCCAGAGTCTGGGAGCATTATAGGAGAACAGGCGACCGCCTGTTCTGGCCTTCCTAATTCTAGGGACATTGGCGAGGGAAAGAGAGTTGGATCTTAATTGTCGACTTGAATGCTGTTGAGTCACGAGTGTCCTAAGAATGGGAGGGCCTTCGTTGTGCATAATTCTATGAGTAATGCACAAGGTCTTAAAATTGACCCTCTCTTTTATTGGCAACCAGTGCAGGCTTCTGAGAGCTTGTTTGACCGAATTCCTCGCTGAGGTTCCTGTGAGGATTCTAGCTGCCGCATTCTGTGCGCATTGAAGTCTATGGACAACCGAGGCTGGGGCCCCCAGATACAGGACATTTCCATAGTCCAATCTGGAGTTCACAAGCCCCTGCATCAGGAGTTTCCTGGACTGGAGCGGGAGTAGATGTAAAATCTTTCGAGCCATCTTTATCAGGCCGAAACAGGTTCCCGCCGTTTTCCTCGCCTGAGTTTTGAAACTTAGATCCTGGTCAAGCCATATCCCTAAGCTCTTGACTTCGGATTTGGGAATAGGTGGCGTTCCCATGCATGGTGGCAAAGGGAGGGATGTGGGGATTTTGTTGCGGGTTCCCAAGAGGAGTATTTCAGATTTCTCCCCATTAAGTTTTAACCTGGATTCGCACATCCATTGATGCACCTTCTCCAGGCAACTGCTCAGATTGGACAAGGCGTTGTCTGGTTGGTTAAGGGAGACGACGAGCTGAGTGTCGTCAGCATACATTATTGATTTAATGCCAAATGGCTTGACAACATCCTCAAGGGGAGCCATGTAAACATTAAAAAGTGTGGGGCTCAGGGAAGAACCCTGAGGCACACCACACTTAAGAGACTGAGCATTAGAGACGGAATATCCGTCCGCAACTTGAAAGGACCTGTCTTTGAGAAAGGATGAGATCCAGGCCAAAGCGGAGTCCGACACTCCTATCAGCCCAAGGCGCTGGACAAGGGTAGCATGGTCCACCGTGTCGAAGGCGGCACTCAGGTCGAGGAGGATCACTGCCACTGATCCTCCTGCGTCCATTATGCCCCTAGCTTCTTCGACCACGGCTAACAATGCGGTGTCGGTCCCTTGTCCTGGTCTAAAGCCTGTCTGGGACATGCAGAGAAGATGATTGGTCTCAAAAAATTCCGAGAGTTGTTGATTTGCTACTCGTTCGGCTATTTTACTCATAGCCGGTAGCAATGAGATCGGTCTAAAATTAGAAGGATCTGTGGGGTCTAAGTGCGGTTTTTTTATGAGAGCCTTGACTGTGGCTTTTTTCCAATTTGCCGGGACTATACCATTTTCAAAGGAGGCGTTGATCAGATTGGTGAAAAGGGGGGCAATAGTGGGAGTAACTAGCTTCAATTTACTAATGGGGGCTGGGTCTGAAGGGGAACCACTTTTGACTTTCTGTAAAACGTTAAGAAACGTTTCAATGGAGATTTGGGAGAAAGAGGTTAATTTCGGGGTGTCTTGGAGGGGAGAGGAACCAAGACCAAGACCTGCTTGAGCAGTAGGAGGAGCTGGAAGGGAGGTCAGGATTTTAGCAATTTTTGCCGAAAAAAAGTCTGCCATTTGGTTACATTTTGCGCCATCCAAATCTGGGGATGAAGGAGGGTCCTGTATTTTAGTGAGGAGTTTCACAATACGATAAGTCTCTTTCGCGGAGTTAGCAGCTGAGGCTATTTGCTCCTCAAAGTAGGAGGCCTGCGCAGTTTTTAATGCGTTTTTATAAAGCCTAATATGGGTTCTATAGTTGCTTTTGTCATCTGTATTCCAGTTCTTTCTCCATTGGCGTTCAAGCCTCTTGCCTTTCCTTCTCATTTCACGTAGTTCTTCATTGAACCATGGTAGTTTGGACGACTTCCTACTGGAAGGGAGAGTTTTAAGTGGTAAGACTGAATCGAGGGAGTCACTTATCCAGTTATGAAGTTGGATTTCAGCTGACGAGGGATTAGGGTCTACTATAGGTAGAGTGGAAGTCAAAGCGTGATCCCATAGAATTGTGTCCAGTTTTTTCCAGGGACGAGAAGGGACTCGGGGGAGAGGGGTGTCAGACGGTTTACCTGGAAGTTGAAGTTTAAAAGGGACCAAAAAGTGGTCTGACCAGGGAAGGGGCAGAGGGGTATGTACGGTAAGTTTGGAAAGGTTGGAAAAGATAGGGTCCAGTAGTCGTCCTTTCGTATGGGTGGGTTCATTGTTGAGTAGTTGGAGATTAAGGGAAGCCAAATCGGCTTGTAAGTCAGTGGCGAGTTTGTTGCCTTGATCATTAAAATGGAGGTTTAAGTCTCCGAGGATTGTGAAGTTTGGGGTCACACAAGCAAGGGAAGAGATGGTGTCCATGAGTGAGTCTATGAAACACCCTACCTGTCCCGGAGGGCGGTAGATCAGGGCCCCAGAAAGTGTCGTAGATGGCGGCAGGTGAAGGGAGAACAGAACATTTTCACTATCTAGAATGGGGCTATCTTTAAACTGGCATGAAAGATTATCACGATAGATAATCATAATACCCCCTCCAATACCCTTTGGTCTATTTAGGGATTTAATGAGGTATCCGGGAGGAAGTGCTTGATTGATGTCCGGATCCGTGCTAGGGGATAGCCACGTTTCTGTTAAGAACAGGACGTCTAAGTCCGACTCTGATAGTAGTAGGTGAATTTCTGTCTGGTGCTTTGGGAGTGACCTAAAATTAAGCAGGGCCATCTCAAGGTATACAGGTTCGGGTTGGGGGGATGGGGATTGGGATAACCTGTAGTCGCAGTTTGGGCAGCCAATAGGATCGGTCTCCAGAATGATAGTTCCATTACATCTGATGTTTAATGGTTCCCTGAGCTGGTACAGAGTATCAGGTGAATATTTAAATCTAGGGCAGTTATGACCAGCATGGGGCATGGGCTCAGGGCTCGGTCTGGCGCGGACGGGCGCAGACGGGCTTACCTTAGGCGCGCCTTCGGCGCGCAATCGTCGCGCCCGCTGCGCTCGTCCGCTGCGCTTCCTGGCAAGGCACATGATTTATAGTGGAGAGAAGAGGGGTCAAGGGGGTGTGGCCACCTGAGGTGGGAGTGACCGTCGTCGCGCCTCGCCCTCGAGAATGGCGATGGGAGAGTGACGAGCGTTGCAGCGATGAGTTCGCTGTTCGTGGACTGCCAAGTGCAAAGGTGAATAATTTTAAAATAACAGAGTATCACACACAAACTTTTTTAAAATCAAAGTCTCTATCGCTCCCGGCTTCCGCCTCAGGAGTCTCGTGGGTCTTAGTGTCGCGCTTTCCAGCTGCGCGCACTATTTATGCAATAATCAGGGGGCGTGGCCACCTGAGGTGGGCGTGACCGTCGTCGCGCCTCGCCCTCGAGAATGGCGGTGGGAGAGTGACGAGCGTTGCAGCGATGAGTTCGCTGTTCGTGGACTGCCAAGTGCAAAGGTGAATAATTTTAAAATAACAGAGTATCACACACAAACTTTTTTAAAATCAAAGTCTCTATCGCTCCCGGCTTCCGCCTCAGGAGTCTCGTGGGTCTTAGTGTCGCGCTTTCCATCTGCGCGCACTATTTATGCAATAATCAGGGGGCGTGGCCACCTGAGGTGGGCGTGACCGTCGTCGCGTCTCGCCCTCGAGAATGGCGGTGGGAGAGTGACGAGCGTTGCAGCGATGAGTTCGCTGTTCGTGGACTGCCAAGTGCAAAGGTGAATAATTTTAAAATAACAGAGTATCACACACAAACTTTTTAAAAATCAAAGTCTCTATCGCTCCCGGCTTCCGCCTCAGGAGTCTCGTGGGTCTTAGTGTCGCGCTTTCCAGCTGCGCGCACTATTTATGCAATAATCAGGGGGCGTGGCCACCTGAGGTGGGCGTGACCGTCGTCGCGCCTCGCCCTCGAGAATGGCGGTGGGAGAGTGACGAGCGTTGCAGAGATGAGTTCGCTGTTCGTGGACTGCCAAGTGCAAAGGTGAATAATTTTAAAATAACAGAGTATCACACACAAACTTTTTTAAAATCAAAGTCTCTATCGCTCCCGGCTTCCGCCTCAGGAGTCTCGTGGGTCTTAGTGTCGCGCTTTCCAGCTGCGCGCACTATTTATGCAATAATCAGGGGGCGTGGCCACCTGAGGTGGGCGTGACCGTCGTCGCGCCTCGCCCTCGAGAATGGCGGTGGGAGAGTGACGAGCGTTGCAGCGATGAGTTCGCTGTTCGTGGACTGCCAAGTGCAAAGGTGAATAATTTTAAAATAACTGAGTATCACACACAAACTTTTTAAAAATCAAAGTCTCTATCGCTCCCGGCTTCCGCCTCAGGAGTCTCGTGGGTCTTGTTAGGGTCTAAGAACAACAAAACGAGACGGGTCAAAGATTGAGCCTAAATGAGGGTTTCGATGTGCAAATCTTTATGACAAATCGTTGATGTCTATGTTTGTCTCTCCCCCCTTTCAATTGCATAACCTGTTTTAATTTAGGTGATTTCTTTTTAATTTGGATTAGTGATTACAGTATAAGAATTTGTTAATGTTTATATGAACTGTGACTGTGTTTTTCCTGTTTGATAAATCTCTTATGAAATGAGAATGTATTTTTATATGTTTTAATAAGGCTTTGTTTTAATAAATTTCATATATTTTATATATAGAATTTCTTTCGTTCATGTTTATGCTTAATTAAGCTTTGTGTCCTATACCAGTATTTGGGCGTATTTTCTCAGTAGCTCTACCAAGGGAAACTGCTTGATTTCACTAAAGGTTTATTTTGCCTAGTCGAAAATGCAG
>NW_028255722.1:0-83035 GCF_964263255.1 Lissotriton vulgaris | reverse complement strand
ATACCCCTGTACTCTGAGTTCCGCAAGGCGCTCAAAACCTATCTCTTCCTGCAAGCCTTCTCGTCTTAAAGCCCCCCCCAGGTTCAACCGCATCCTCAGCGCCAAGAAACCACCTGGTATATGAGCGCTTAATAAATACTTTTAAATTCAAATTCAAATTCAAATGATGGTAAAGGTGCGTCGGTACCTTGCGTGGCGTATGGTAGGAGTTATATCAAAGGTCCAGTAAAGGGATAGAAGAAAGGCAGTCAGATGTGTAATGTAACAATCTAAAGTTATAGTGTTGCTAGTTGGACATAACTACTGTCCAACTCAATAAGCCCACTGTTAACAGAGTCAAAAAAGGTCATCCATTTAGATTCATGTATGTCCAACAATGATCCTATGTTGCCACCCCTTGGGCCACGGGTGACTTTCTCGAGCACAATCCATGTGAAACTCTCTAGGGCATGTCCAGCTTGTTTGAAATGCTCTACCAGCGGTGCGCCCACTACTTCACATCTGGAGTTGGAGTCCCGTGTGGTGGGGGCGGTCGTGTGTTGAAGCTGGCGTGGATGTCGTCGATTTTCTGGTAGAAGGAGACGGCCAGTGAGTCGCACAGTTCTTGAGAGGGTGGAATGTCGTTGGTGTTGGCGCTGGGGTTGGAGAGTTCCTTCACAATGCTGAAGAGCTCTTTGCTGTTGTGTGTGTTGTTTTCCAGGCGGCTCTTGAAGGATGATCTTTTGGCCAGTCTGATGAAGTGGTGATGTTTGCGGGAGGCGTCCTTGTGGGCTGCGTGTCTGTCTGGTGTTCGTTCGTGTAGCCATTTCTTCTCCAGTTTTCGGCACGTCCGTTTGGAGGTCTGGAGCTCTTCGGTGAATCATGTGGCTTTCTTTCTGGTGTGGCTGTTGGGTGGTTTCTTGAGTCAGGCGAGGGTGTTGGCACAGTTGTTGATCCAATGGGTGAGGTTGCATGCGGTGGCGTCTGGGTCCGTGGTGTCTGTGGGTGGGTTCTGCGTGAGGGAGGCGGTCAGCTGATCCTTGGTGACTTTACTCCAGCCCTGGTGGGACAGCTGTTTGGTGCAGTGGTGTGGGGTTGGCTTCTTGTAAGTGAAGTGGACACATCGGTGATTGGTGCAGTGGAGTCCGGTGGTGTGGTTGAAGGTGACGTGTGGGCTTGTGGAGAAGTTAGGGTCAAGCGTGTGGACGGTGGCGTGTGTTGGATCAGTGACGAGTTGTCTGAGGCTGAGGTTGGCGAGGTTGGCGATCAGCGTGGTGGAGTTGGTGTCGTTGTTGTTCTCGAGGTGGAAGTTCAGGTCCCCGAGGATGATGTGGAGGTGAGTGGGTGGGTGCTGACGAGGTCGGCGATGGAGTGGCTGAATTGAGGCCAGGGTCGGGGTGGTCTGTAAATGAGTGTTCCTCCGAGGGTGGTATTTGGGTCAGTGTGGATTTGGAAGTGCAGGTGTTCGGTGGTACTAAGGGTATCTGTCGTCTGAGTGGGAGGAGATTTTGAGGGTGGACTTGTGTACGATGGCTATTCCTCCTCCAGTCCTTTTGGTGCGGTCCCTGCGGGTGATCTTGTACCCGTCCGGGATGACTATGACGATGTCCGGTGCAGAGGAGTCGTTCTACCAGGTTTCGGTCAGGAAGGCCACGTCAGGGGCGGAGGTGTCGAGCAGGTCCCAGAGCTCAATGGCGTGTTTGTGTGCTGAGTGGGTGTTGAGGAGTATGCAGCAAAGGTAGTTGGCTCCGGTCCTGGAAGGTTTGGTGGTTCTGTCACAGGTGAAGCTGCAGGTGCGGCAGGAGAATGGGCCGTGGGTGCGTTTCGGGGTGGCCTGGAAGCAGCGGTGGTCTCGGACGGTGTTGAGAGCGTGGAGGGTGCTGGTGTTGTAGAGATGTCTGGTGTTGCAGCGGTTGCGGGGTCCAGGGGTCTTGGCGCTGGGCGCGGTCCAGGCGCGGACGAGCGCGGACGGGCGCAGACTGGCTTGCCTCTGGCGCGGCGCGCCCGCTGCGCGCATCCACTGTGCGCTTCTTTGCTGCGTCCTCCATATAAGGCGAAGTGGGAGAGAGGAGCAGCTGGGAGGCGGGAGCAGGCGGCGAATGGGAAGCGGTAATGGGTCACAGAAGGAAAAAGGGGCGGGCCACAAGGGAGCAGCAGCGGGAAGCGGGGACTGGAAAATAGAGCGGTGGAGGTACAGGAGAAAAATACAATCAGCAATCAGAGGCAGCAAAATAGAGAAGTAGAACAGAGTCAAGGAGAGTACACCAGTGGTGAACTCACAGCAGTGGAAGGCAGCATGGGGGAGTCAGGAGCGCACAGGAGGAGTGTTAGACCTGACATCATTGGCTTGAGTCTCTCCTCCATTTTTTCTGTTTGCCTCCACTGTTTTTCGATGTTTTGCTGGTATATGCTTTGGGCGCCGTGCCACTGCTGATCAGTGCCACAGCGCAAGTGCTCCCGATGTTAAATTGATGTATCGATTGTATCCATGTTTGGCTTATTTGGTTTACTGTCAGTCCCTAGTCTAGTGCACCAGGAGTGCCGGGGCTTGTAAATACAAATGCCGCTCGTGGGCTTGCAGCACGTGTTGTGCCACCCACAAGAGCTGCCTCGTAAAAGTATGTCTACGGGTCGGTCATTGCGAGACTGTAACGTCCTGATCGTCTCAGGATCGTTAACAGACACGAAAATGAGGACGCAACCACTTGTGTATGTTTTAGTTATTTTAATGAAGGCAAAAATGATACAATAAGTAAATGAAAGTAAATGTTACTGGAATCCTCCAGTCTATCCACGTTACCAGCCCACAGCTCGGATGGTCCTAACCGTCCTCTGCAATTACGCCGGTCCCGGCGTATGCCAACAGAGGGCAGATAAGCAATGGCCGAAAATGCCAATCGGTATGCTGTGAGGGGTACGCAGAGTGATGGGGAGAACAGAGGAGACAGGGAAACACCCAGCCGGGGTCTCTACCTGAAGGGAGCAGCCGCTCGACCTCTTCCTCGTACTGCACCGGGACGCGGAGTCACCACCGGGTGCTGCGTCACCGATGCCCAAATCAGAATATAGCACAGGGATCGAGAGCAGCCGCTCGATCGATCCTGTGGACTTCCTATACTGTAACGCGGAAAACACCTCCTGGTGTGCGTTACAGATGGTAGTCCTTGTATCTCGGGTCGGGCTGGGAGCTACGGCTCCAACCAGCACACGGACCAAGACGCCTAGACTCAGCCGAGTCAAGGCAAAGCTCAATGGTTGTCCGGTAGAGCTTCCGGGTCAGAAACAGGTTAAGCTTGGCAAGACACGGCTCAGGGAGTAACGACTTGACCTACCTCCGTTCTTGCCTGACGGGATTACCTCTTCGGAACGCTGCTCTTCACGAAGCAGGTACGTCGGTGGAAACACAATATCCGACAGTGTTCTTCCTCTGGGTTCCTCCTTTTATAGGGCGTGTTTCCTGGATTTATGTAACGGCTCTCTTGTTTACATAACATCTTACTCGCTAAGCATCCTGGGATTCGTAGTCCGTATTTTCCAGGTACCGGATTACTCCTTCCCGACGGGAAATCTTGACAGTACATCCTCCCTCTCTCAGAGGCTCCCCACGGGGCCAGCGCTGGAAGGGAACCTACGATGAAACAACGAGACCAAGCGCGGGGCATGGACTCCTTCAGCCGGCTCCCATGATTGTTCCTCCGGGCCATAGCCTTTCCAAGCCACCAGGTACCACAGCTTGCCCCTACGCCATTTGGACGCTAGTATGCCCGATACTTCATACTCCACCTCCGATTCCACACATATCGGCCTAGGTGTCTCAGACTGCTTGGAGGTTGCTGGTTTAATTAATGATACGTGAAAGACAGGGTGTATCCGCAATGACTGGGGCAAACACACCTTCACATTCACTGGACCGATACATTTGGAAATCCGATAGGGGCCCATGAACTTATGATGGAACACACTGTTCTTTCGAAATCGCATGTTCCTTGTGGATATCCAGACGAAGTCCCCAGTACGGTACAGTGGCCCAGGCCTTCTTTTCCTGTCAGCCGTGGCCTTGTACCTTTTCTTGGCCTCAGTCAGGACAGCCTTTGAGCGCATCAATGCGTCCTTAATGCGTGCTACCCTGTCCGCCGTGGCGGGAATCCTGTTTTCTTTGAGTGGATGAAGAAATGGCAAGAACCTGGGATGCTGGCCATAGTTGCTATAGAACGGTGATGACTGGGTGGAGCTGTGAGTGGCATTGTTGTATGCTATCTCCGCTACCCATAGCAAGTCTACCCATTTCTCCTTACCCTGGTCCACAAAACATCGCAGATACTGTTTGAGCGTTTGATTCAGACGCTCGGTTTGTCCATCGGTTTGAGGGTGGTAGCTGGTGGACAGGGCGGTTTTGACGTGCAGCGCTGTGCACCATGTTTTCCAGAACTGCGCCGTGAATTGCGACCCCCGGTCTGACACTATCACCCCTGGCAATCCATGTAGTCGTACCACATTTTTCAGGAGGAGTGACGCCAATTCGCCTGCTGTAGGGACTCTTTTGCAGGGGATGAAGTGTCCCATCTTCGTCAGATAGTCCACAACCACCAGGATCGCTGTCATCCCTTGGTCTACCGGTAGCCCCACCACGAAGTCCAGTGATATGTTATCCCATGGCCTATCCGGGGTCGGAAGTGGACGGAGGAGCCCCTTGGGTCTGCCGTGATCGGTCTTCATGGCAGCACACGTAGGACACGCCTGTCCCCACCTCCTAACATCCACTCTCATGGTGGGCCACCAGAAATGCCGTCCCATGCTAGCCATTGTTTTTTCGAAACCCAAATGTCCTGCACATGGAGAGTCATGGCACCAGACGAATGCTTGTTTCCGTAATCTAGGCGTGGATATCAGCAGGCACCTGCCTTTCAGGGGTATCCCATCCTTCACCTGCCATTCTTTGTGACTGAGGAGCCACCTTCGCCAAGCGAATGACCGGATCCCTCTCTGGATTCCCCTCAGGAATGTATCCGGCTGGATAACTCCCAACACCATCTGAGGGGGAATGATGGAACGTTCGGAAACAGGCATCGGCTCTTTAACAGCAGATTGGCGCGACAGGGCATCTGCCTTCCGGTTTTCAGTCCCAGGCCGATACGTGATGTGGAAGTTGAACCCTGCAAAGAATATCATCCACCTCAACTGCCTGGGAGAAAGGTGTCTTGCGGCTGTCATGAACTGCAGGTTCCGATGGTCCGTATACACCGTAACCACATGCCTTGCACCCATCAACCAATGTCTCCATTCGGTGAAGGCGTCCTTAATAGCGAGAAGCTCTTTCTCCGCTATGTGGTAGTTACGTTCGGCGTCGTTGAGCTTACGTGACATGTACGCCACTGGATGAAGCACCCCAGTGTCCTGATTCCGTTGGGACAGGATGGCCCCCAGCGCCACATCCGACGCGTCTGCCTCCACCACGTAGGGGAGATCCGGATCAGGGTGAGCCAACACCGGTGCCCTACCAAAGGCGTTCTTCAGGGCCTCAAAGGCTGCGTTCACTTCTGGGGACCAGACGAACTCCTTGGACTTCCTCAGCAGCTGCGTGATCGGGCCACCAACCCTGAAAAGCCATCTATAAATCGCCTGTAAAAGTTGGCGAAGCCAATGAAACTTTGGACGTCTTTTACTCCTTGAGGCACCGGCCACTCTTTCACCGCCTTGATTTTGCGTTCTGCCATCTCCTGTCCGTCCGGACTCAGCATTACCCCGAGGAATTCCACAGATGTGACGTGGAAATCACACTTACTGAGTTTGCAAAACAGCATATTCTCCCTCAGCTTTTGGAGTACAGTAGCGACGTGGTGAATGTGCTCCTCCTCATTGGTTGAATAGATGAGGATGTCGTCGATATAGACGACCACGTATACATCCAATACCTCTCGAAACACCTCATTCAGAAAGTACTGAAAGGCTGCAGGGGCGTTGCACAGGCCGAACGGCATGACGAGGTACTCGAAAAGGCCGAACCTGGTCTTAAAGGCGGTCTTCCACTCATCCCCGTCTCTCATGCGCACGAGATGGTATGCCCCCTTTAGATCCAACTTAATGTAGATACGAGCTTTCTTGACCTGCTCCAAAAGAACGCTGATGAGTGGCAAAGGGTACCGGTTCTTGATGGTGATTGCGTTTAACGCCCTAAAGTCCACGCAGGCTCTCAGCTCTCCGTTGGTCTTTGGGATGAAGAAGAGTGGCGAGGCAGCCGGGGACTTGGATGGACGGATGAATCCTAGCTTGAGGAGTTTATCTAGGTACCCCCTGAGATGCACGTTTTCTGGTTCCGTCAGGGCGTACAGCCTGCCACTGGGAACGCTCGCTCCGGGCACCAGGTCGATCTGACAGTCAAACAGTCTATGCGGCGGGAGTACCTCGGCCTTGACTTCATCGAAGACGTCCTCGAAGCTGCGATAGTGCAGAGGGAGTGCCACATCTTTCTCAGCCGCTATAGCCACCGTCTGTCTCCCGTTCTCTTCTATGTCAGGGGATTCGGGTCGAATTCCACAATGCAGGATGCAATATGGTGATGTCATTTCTATGCGATGTGTTGGCCAATCCACCGAGGGGTTGTGCTTCTGTAGCCACGGTAATCCCAATATAACACCATATTGGGGGGCTCTGATGATGTTAAAGTCAATTTGTTCCAAATGGTTCCTTCCATATCTCACCGGAATGACCCCGTGTGTTGCCCAATGGGCCCCGTCACCAATCGCCTTCCGTCTACAGCATAGACGTCTTCTGGTACGTCCTTGGGAAGTAGCACTAGCCCTAGCAGGCATGCCTCGTTGTAGTCCATAAACATGCCCGTGGCCCCTGAATCCACCATGGCCACAACGGGTATCCACTGGTCATGCACTCCCACGTGCACCGTGAGGAATAGATGTCTCTGTCCTTTCGTGACAGAGTTGGATAGTGAAGGGATGGATGCGTGACTCCGAGATGCCCCTTCATTGGTCTGGGAGTCCTCTAGTTTTCCGCCAGTACATCCACCACGGCTGTTACAGACCGGTTGGTCCTGTAACGTGAGACTTCGGTTTGGCAGGGCATTCACGTACGTAGTGGCCTTTTTTGCCACAATATAGGCACAATCCTTGTTTACGGCGTGACTCTTTCTCCGTGGCTGTGAGACTGGCTCGTATCGCGCTAATGTCCATGGGTTCTCCCTTGGATGCGGAGGAGGGTTCGGGGCTTCCCACTGTCACATATGATGGAAGGGCTCTTCCCTTTCTCCCATGATCCCCTTTTCTCTCATTTAGCCTATGTTCCAACCGTAAGACTAGGTTGATAAGACCTTCGCATGTCTTGGGTTGGGGGTCAATATGAGCCACGGCGTCTTTGAGCTCATCGCACAGCCCTTGATGAAAGAGCGCCGTTTGTTTAGCAAGAGGCCACTTGGTTTCCGCAACCAACCTACGGAATGCGTTGAGATACTGTACCAGGTCGTTGGATCCCTGTCTCAACTCAAACATTTCACGGTCCGCCGTGTACGAGTCTGCCCTTCGGTCGAATACCTTCAGGAATTCTTCGCGGAAAGCCCCCCAGTCACATAAGATTGGGTCGTCTCTGCTCACCAGAGGCACGGCCCACTGTGCCGCATTTCCAGCCAAATAGGAAATAAGAAAAGCCACCCGGGCCTGACTTGTGGGGAACGCCTTGGGTTTGCACGACAGATGTAGCGCCACTTGTGTGAGGAATACCTGTACCGTGTTGGGGTCCCCACTGTATCTCTCTGGTGTTGCCAAGGGTATGGCAACCGGCATCTCCACGACTACCGCAGGGTTTTGGTTCGTGAGGGAGGCGCTGGGTGTGAGCGGGTCCAACTGTATGGCATCCAATCTGGCCTTTACATCGGCAGTCTCTTGCCTGGAGGCTGCCAATTCAATTTGCACAGCAGCTAAAGCAGCAAGTACGTCATCAAGTGTTGCCATGTCTGTTTATCGACCAGGAGACAGTTAATGTTATAAGGTCGGATATTTTGTAACGTCCTGATCGTCTCAGGATCGTTAACAGACACGAAAATGAGGACGCAACCACTTGTGTACGTTTTGGTTATTTTAATGAAGGCAAAAATGATACAATAAGTAAACGAAAGTAAATGTTACTGGAATCCTCCAGTCTATCCATGTTACCAGCCCACAGCTCGGATGGTCCTAACCGTCAACTGCAATTACGCCGGTCCCGGCGTATGCCAACAGAGGGCAGATAAGCAATGGCCGAAAATGCCAATCGGTATGCTGTGAGGGGTACGCAGAGTGATGGGGAGAACAGAGGAGACAGGGAAACACCCAGCCGGGGTCTCTACCTGAAGGGAGCAGCCGCTCGACCTCTTCCTCGTACTGCACCGGGACGCGGAGTCACCACCGGGTGCTGCGTCACCGATGCCCAAATCAGAATATAGCACAGGGATCGAGAGCAGCCGCTCGATCGATCCTGTGGACTTCCTATACTGTAACGCGGAAAACACCTCCTGGTGTGCGTTACAGATGGTAGTCCTTGTATCTCGGGTCGGGCTGGGAGCTACGGCTCCAACCAGCACACGGACCAAGACGCCTAGACTCAGCCGAGTCAAGGCAAAGCTCAATGGTTGTCCGGTAGAGCTTCCGGGTCAGAAACAGGTTAAGCTTGGCAAGACACGGCTCAGGGAGTAACGACTCGACCTACCTCCGTTCTTGCCTGACGGGATTACCTCTTCGGAACGCTGCTCTTCACGAAGCAGGTACGTCGGTGGAAACACAATATCCGACAGTGTTCTTCCTCTGGGTTCCTCCTTTTATAGGGCGTGTTTCCTGGATTTATGTAACGGCTCTCTTGTTTACATAACATCTTACTCGCTAAGCATCCTGGGATTCGTAGTCCGTATTTTCCAGGTGCCGGATTACTCCTTCCCGACGGGAAATCTTGACAGAGACCCACGTGCAGTCTGGTACTATCACGCGGGCTGCGCGAGTATACCTACTTGCCAGTCCCTCAAGCCTTCCCTTGGCTTCATGTTAGTCACCCCTATGGTAGGCCCACGGGCAGGGTGCATTGTAAGTCTAAGGTAGGACACGCCTGACCAAGTTGGCATGTCCTAATAGTGAACTACGGCCATCTTCGTTCTTCACTATTGCGAGGTAACCTGCTCTCCGTTGGTTAGAATGGGCCGCCGGGATTATTAATGCTATGATCCTAGCTGGCTCGGGGAGCATGGTGCAATGTCGAGTTTGGTATCCCTGAACTCGGCGTTTAATTACGCATCTGTTGGTGCGGATGGTTTTTGGACTCTGGGTTTGAAAATAGCACTTTTAGAAAGTGTCTATTTTCTTGTCTAACCATTTCTGGTTTCTGCTGGTCTTGCGTGTGTGTGACAGAAGCTGGGTGGCTCCAGAGGTCTGGATGAGTCAGTGTGGGATGGGTGGGACATTTGCGTTGAGACTAGGGGGAGAGTAGTTGCTGATAGCCTGCCCTGCCTGATACAATGCTGGCTCCACCTCAGGCCAAGCGACTGATGGTTCTGTGCCTGCCATGGACGATCCTAGCCCCACCTCCTGCCAGGAGGCCGATAGCTCTGCTCATGCTAGTGACAATGCTGGCTCCACCTCCTGCTGGGCGTCTGAGGACCCAGCCCTGCTCAGTGAATAGGCCAGGTGCTTCTGCCTGGCTCCACCCACAACAGACCCAGGATGTTGGGAAAGTCCCCGGCATGGACAAAGGGATCAAAGCCGAAAAGGGGTATAAGAGAAGGACCCCTGAACTAAGAAATCAGATCACTTCTGACAAGGAACCCTGTAACCAAGGACAAGAGGCCTGCTGATCTGAGGACTTGCCTACCCCTTCTGCCAGTGTGCTGTTTGCTGGGGGGAATCCTGCAGTGCTTCTTTATTTTTGCCAAGGAAACCAGGAGAGAGGAACTGTGTGTGTACTCTCACGCTTGCTAAGAAAATCTCCAAGGACTGGAAGAGTGCCAGTCTCCCCATGAACAGGCAGCACAAACCTCTACAAGATTTACTATCAACAAAGAACACTACCAGTTCACAGCCCTAGCATTCGGACTAAAGTTCGCACCAAGGGTGTTCACAAAATGCCTTGCAGCATACCTGCGCAGAGAAGGGATTCACGTATACCCTTACCTCGACGACTGGCTAATAAAAGTAAGTTCACACAGGACATGCAAGAAACACACACAGCGGGTCACAGAGACCCTGACAGACCTAGGATTCTCCATACACTGGGGAAAATCCTCAATGGAACCAGAGCAAGTAAAGATCTTCCTAGGAGCACAGATCAACACCATTCAGAGCATGGTGTTCCCCAGCGACAAGAGAACACTGGCCTGCTGAAGGAGACACGTCGCTACCGGAAAGGGCGAGCTCTGACAGTGAGGAAAACAAGGAAAATCATGGGGATGATGGTGTCCTGCATACACCTGGTCCCCAATATACGGCTCCACATGAGACCATTCCAGGAATGGCTGCAACAGCAATGGTCACAGGCTACAGGAAGTTGGGAAGATCTAGTGGTTGTAACACACTCAGTGCAGGAGGAGATTATATGGTGAATCAGGGAGAACATAACAAAGTGGTAACCCTTAACACCAACAAGCCCAACAGTGACCATCACCGCAGGCGCATCCCAGATGGGCTGGGGAGCACACATGAACAAACTCAAGGTGAGGGGTCTGTGGACTCCACCGGATGCGGTCAGATACATCAACTACCTGGAACTGATGACAGTGTTCCTTGTCCTGAAGGCATTCCAGAAAAAACTGTACAACCAGAGAGTGTTGATACAAACGGACAACATGACAACGATGTTCTACATCAACAAACAGAGTAACACAATCTGTTGCACTGTCAAACCTAGCGCAGGAAATATGGAGATGGGCCATCCCACTCGAAATAGACCTGCTAGCCATACACCTACCAGGGAAGGACAATGTGAAAGCAGACTGGCGCCGCAGGCAGACTTCGGCATCCCACGAGTGGGAGCTCAATGCACAGGAAACGCAAAGGCGATTCAGGAGGTGGGGATCACCGACAATAGACATATTTGCAACACACCAGAATGCAAAATGCCGACACTTCGTATCCAGGTAACCAGAGGAGCGATCCCAGGGGAATGCCCTATGGATAAGCTGGTCCAAAACATTTGCCTATGCTTTTCCCCCGATACCACTGATACAGAGTACTCAAGTGTAGAACCAGCATCATGACACTGATCCTGGTGGCACCCCAGTGGGACAGGCAGACCTGGTACTCACAGATAATGGAAATGGCACAGGGTGCACCCGACAAGTTCGGGAAAAGGAAAGACTTACACTCTATTCAAAACTGAAAAGTACTACACCCAGAGCCATAGAGCCTCAGCCTAGCAGCATGGCTCCTGAAGACATAGTTTGCACACCTAAAGCTACCTGAGAGCACCCTGTGGGTGCTACGAGTGGCAAGGAGACCTAGCACACGAAGGTTCTATGTGGCAAAATGGAAGAGGTTCACACAATGGTGCAGCAAGAAGGAGCTACACAAGAAGATGACAAAGGAATCAACGGTGCTGAGATATCTCACGCACCTGCTGAAAGCAAAACTAAGTTCATCCTCGCTAAGAGTACACCTAGCAGCGATAATAGCCTACCCAAGAGGAGAAATAGGGAAGAGCTTCTTTACATCACAGATAGTAAAGAGATTCCTGGAGGGGGCAAAGAGGATCGCACCACATGGGACCTTAATTTAGTCCTAACAGAGCTCATAAAAAAACGCCCTCTGAACCCATTCATAAGGTCTCCCTACAAGTGCTGACAATGAAAACAGCCTTCCTGGTGGTAATCACCTCGCTGTGCAGGGTGAGCGAACTACAGGTTCTAACACTACAAGAACCCTAGATCCAGATACACAATGATAGGGTGGTGATGAGAACTGACCCACACTTTATGCCAAAGGTGGTGTCAAGGTTCCACATAAACCAAACTTTACAAATAACAAGCTTCTTTCAGAAACCGGCCACAAGCGCAGAGAGGGCACTGCACACTCTGGATGCTAGAAGAGCAGTAATGCTCTTCTAGCATCCAGAAAGAACCAAGGAGCACAGGAAAACAAAGCAGTTCTTTGTGTCCTTCGCAAGCAGTTTTCCTGGGTAGACCAGTAACAAAGGGAACCATCGCACTTTGTTGCCTTCCATTTCTGCCTGAAGCGCCGGGGGTCTTTCTCCCCTGACCCTCTTCTGGTCTCCGGATTGAACTCCCCTGCCCAGCTCCTCTTGATCTATGTGGCTGCGACTTTGCTGCGGACTGCCTGTCCCCCCCCCTGGACCTGCTGGCTATGCTAGCCCTCTCTCTGAACCTTCGGACTCGGACCTTCACGCTCCCCCGCCATTATCTCTATAGGACGTGCCTCTTCTACCAACGTTTTTCGTCCACCATTTTAGTGACCTCTCACTGTCCTTCTGACTTTCCTACTGTCTCTCTTACTGCCTTTGACCAGTATAGGCCTAGAGTATATCCATTTGTATCTCCCCCTCTTGTGATTCTACCTCTTGTACATTTGCAATTTTTCTCTTTCTATTTGCACCTTTCGTATGGGCCTAGAGTATATCCATTTGTATCTCCTCCTCTTGTGATTCTATCTCTTGTACATTTGCAATTTTTTTTCTTTTCCATTTGCACCTTTTGTAACGCGTGTGATCCTAGGTCAGCTGAAATTCCTGGAGCCTAGTCCCGGCAGCTCGACGACTTTCGGAGGGCTGGATGAGGTCCCCCGCCACACGGCGGAGGAGGGCACTGGACATCGAATGCTGTCTTATGTAAACCGCTCTGATAACATAAACGGGTCAAGATCCTGAAATGTGCAATGTAACTGATTCTATGTAAACTGCTGTGACAATATGTAACGGAACTGGTGCTATGTAAAGCGCTCTGATAACCTTATCGGTTCAAGTTCGCGCTATAGAAAACTCTAAAAATAAATAAAATAAATAAATCTGCTTAAAGTGCTATTGGCTGGAACCTGTGAATCCAGCACCTCTGAAAGAACTAGCAATCTCGACGCCGACGGACGTCGCCGAATCCAGCTCGACGTAGTGGGTAACGGCCCCAGTGACCCGCTTCCTCGACGACCGGCCGCCGGGCCCGATCGACGCCAGCAGCAACGCCAGTGAGTAGTGAGTTCGGCTCCAGCTCCAAGAGACCTCGTGTCTGCACCGCTGCTGATCGCATCGCCCTCGTGCCCTCTCGACGCCGTGAGCGCTGCTCACACTTTGCAACCACATCATCGACAACGACGCCTGCTGAGGCCTGATCGACACCAAAGACGCGACGCCAGATTGCTCAACGCCGCTGATCATCGTGTGCTTCATTTTCCTAAGGTACTGTGTTGTTGGGGGTCCGTGTGACTACGGGCTCGACGTAGCGCTCCTCGCGGTCGACGCCGAACCTTTGGATTAACTTTGCCTCGACGTCGTGTAGCCCCCGTGTGGGTTACCTTGTTGCTAAGAACTGTGTTTCCAAGAAGAAGATTTGCTTTGATACTAAAACCTTTGTGCTAAAGAAGAAACTACCGTTGAACTATTTTTCCCTTCCCAGAGTATTTATTAAGATTGTGTACATTTTTGTCGTTATTTGGTCTTGTGCTAAGCCATTATATAAAAATACTTATTTTTATAATAATACTGTGTCGTGTCCATTTGTAGTGCCCTCACTTTATTACTGTATGTGGTCATAAATGCTTAACACACAGCCTCTGAGATAAGCCTGTTCTGCTCTGCCAAGCTACCAAGGGGGTGAGCAGGGGTTATCAAAGGGTGATCCCCTTGCCCTGACTAGAAAAGGTGTGTCCCTATTTGTCAGAAGTGCATACCTCTGCCAACTAGTGACAGCCAGTTCTAACATTGGATGCAGCGGTGAGGATTTGGACCTTGCATTTATGACCCATGTGCAGTGATTAGTGTGCGCTACATAGTGAAAGCAGACCATAGCGCAGTCACAATCTAATTGGGAGGATCCTATTTTTGGATCTCCGCTTTTCTGAAGCTTGATTTTTTGAACACTGCCAGTTTTGACCATGAGTGACACCGGAGTCACTACCCCTGTTGTTGTCGTGGAGGAATTCGACAGAGCGAAGATAAACGTCTACAGATTGGAGGAGTTGAAATTCTTTTGCAAGAAATTTAAAGTTCCTACCAAAGGTCTCAAGGCTAAGGAAACATATCTCAAGGCATTGCAGGCCTGATTGGAGGCCAGAGATCCCACTGATCCGGTGGTGGTACCGCCAGTGGAAGGGGAAGAGGAGGCGCCAGCGAATGGGCCTGAGACCTCTCCCGGGAGCAGTGTTTCCTCCCAAGGTCTTTCCCCTGAAGAACGAGAAGAAAGGGCGAAGGAGCGGGCATACAACATGGAAATGGCAAGGCTAAAGATAAATGGGCAGTTGGAGTTAGAAAATGCAAGAGGTAGAAGAGAAGCTGATTTGGAGACCAAAAGGTTAGATTTTGAAAGAGAGAAGTTAGCTTTGGAGCGTGATACCAAGTTGAGGGAGTTGGACATCCAAGCTAAGAAATTAGAATTGAATCCCTCTGGTGGCAGCATCCCATCTGGGCCTGCAGAAAGTAAGTTTTACTTTCCCAAAGATGTGATCAAAGATTATCATAGGAACGAAGATATTGGTCAGTGGTTTAAAGCATATGAGTTAGCATTGTTGGCCCACCAGGTCCCTGAGAAGAATTGGGGAGCGAGGTTGTGGGGTCGCTTTGTGAATGAGGGGAGAGATACCCTGTTAGACATGCCTGTTGCGGATAGGATGTCGTATGCTCATATGAAAGATGCTTTAATGTTGCAGTATGGCCTAACCCCCGAGAAGTACAGACAAGCTTTTAGAGAATGAAAGAAGTTGCCTGGTACGACGTGGGTTGAATATGTGTCTTATTTTTGCAGAGCCATGGATGGTTGGGTGAAGGGCAGCAAAGTGGAAAGTTACGAAGCTCTTTATGATTTGTTTGCTTGGGAGCATTTGTCTAATAACTATTTTCCAGAGCTGCGCCAGCACCTGATTGATAGCAAGATATCTAACCCTAGAAAACTTGCTGAGGAGGCGGACCGCTGGGTCAGTACCAGGGTCCACAAGGGTCCAGTGGGAGACTCAGCCAAGGGTGGGCAGGGTCCCCAGCAGAAGAGTGGGGGGGACAAGGGTAAACAGAAGGAGTCTCAGAAAGGGCCCCAAAGTAATCCCCAAGGGAACCAAGGGAAAGGTTCCCAGCCTCCCCCTGAGAAGAAGCCAGGGGCCCCGACGGGTAAACCTGTTCAGAGGGGCCCCCTAACCTGCTACGGTTGTGGGCAGGTGGGACACCGGTTTTATGACCCCCAGTGTCCCAAAAAGGATTCGAATGCACCGCCGCGTGCACCCCCCGTCAGTTGGCGAGTGTAGCCCTGGGAGGGAAGGAGATGGTTGTCCATGGTGGGAGGGGTCCCGCAGAAATGTCCCTGGTCTCGCTAGAAGACATGCAAATGGTCCCTCCACCCCCTCTGCCTAGTAACACTAGTAGATATAGGCAGTGGGTGACCATTAATGGCCATAGAGTGGAAGCTCTCAGAGACACCGGAGCGAGTGTGACAGCTGTCAAGTGTCACTTAGTGTCCAGAGAGCAGGTAGTTCCCCACGCATTCTACCCTGTGATAGCTGCTGACAACTCCCAGAAAGAGTGTGAGGTAGCTCAGGTTTCCTTTGAATGGGGGGGAGTTTCAGGTACTCTTCAGGTCGCTGTGAGGCCCGCCATGCCTGTCGACTGTCTCCTGGGCAATGATTTAGAAGACTCCCCTTGGGCTAAGGTGGAGAGAGAGGCGCACTTGAAAATGTTGGGTGTGCCAGAGTGGGTGTGTGCAACCACTCGATCGATGACAGCGAGTAAGGGTGTTGATGGGGTCCCGGAGCCTGAAAGTACGGCCCAGGACCCAGCTGTGAAGAGAAGAGGCAGGAGGCGCGGGAAACCGGCCCCCATAGTTCCCGTGGTCCAGGAGGAGGTAGACCCTGAGGGGGATGCCCTGGAGCCCACAGGGGAACAAATTGCTGAACTGGGAGACCTGCCCGAGCTGACCCATTGGTAGCAGGATGGTGGTCCCTCCAGGGAGGAATTCTGTGTGGAACAGAAAGTGTGCCCTTCTCTTGTGGGCATGAGGCAGCAGGCCTCAGCCCAATCCTCAGGTGATCAGTCAGGGTCACATTTTGTGTACTGGGAGAACGACCTCCTGTATAGCGAGCCTAAGGCTGCTGAGCCTGGGTCAGCCCGTGTGCTGGTGGTACCCCAGCGCTTCAGAGCCTTCCTACTGGGTTTGGCTCATGATGTTCCGTTAGCTGGACATCTGGGGCAGGACAAGACCTATGATAGGCTTGTCACCCATTTTTATTGGCCTCAGATGCGAAGGGATGTAGACATCCATTGCAAGACTTGTCACACTTGCCAGGCAAGTGGGAAAAGCGGAAGGAGGCAGAAGGCCCCCCTCCAACCTTTTCCAGTGGTCAGCACCCCCTTTGACCGGGTGGGTATTGACATTGTTGGGCCCCTGGACCCCAAGACAGCCCTGGGCAACAGGTTTATCCTGGTCTTGGTGGACCATGCCACACGGTACCCGGAAGCCATCCCTCTCCGAACAGTGACGGCCCCCGTGGTGGGACGGGCACTGATGGGTGTTTTCTCCCGGATGGGGTTCCCCAGAGAGGTGGTGTCGGACCGAGGCACCAACTTCATTTCGAACTATATGAAGTCTCTGTGGAAGGAGTGTGGGGTAACTTACAAGTTCACCACTCCTTACCACCCTCAAGGAAATGGGCTGGTTGAGAGATTCAACCGGACCCTTAAAGGCATGATTATGGGTCTTGAAGAACCAATGAGGCGGAAATGGGACGTCCTCTTGCCATGCCTGTTGTTTGCTTACCGCGAGGTGCCGCAAAAGTCTCTAGGGTTCAGCCCCTTTGAGCTCTTGTATGGTCACCCGGTAAGAGGGCCTTTGAGTCTGGTCAAGGAAGGCTGGGAGCAATCTCCCAGGAACCCCTTGCGGGTCCTGCATGTCAACCGTTTTAAGCCCCACTTAGAGAGGTCCGAAGTGGGCATGCTCCTAGCTACAGATGCTGGAATAGAGGAGGAGAGTGAGCCTCTTCCTGACCTCCTGTGTGCTAAAGAGCAAGATGGGTCAGTGGATGGTGTGGTCCTCTCTGACACACTGACCCTTGAGCAGAAACAGGATTGTCGCCACCTGTTGGGACAATTCCAGGATCTGTTTTCCTTGGTTCCGGGTGTCACTCATTGGTGCGTCCATGACGTTGACACCGGAGACAGCCCTCCTGTGAAGCACAAGGCTTACAGGGTGACTGACAAGGTTCGAGCATACATTAAGGAGGAGGTCTCCATAATGTTTGCGTTAGGGGTGGTTGAGTCCTCTAGCAGTCCTTGGGCCAGCCCAGTGGTCTTGGTCCCGAAGGCTGCAGCGCCTGGTGCTTCACCGGAACTCCGGTTCTGCGTGGATTACCGAGGACTCAATTCGGTCACGAAGACCGACGCGCACCCCATCCCCAGAGCTGATGAGCTCATCGATCGGTTGGGGGCTGCCCGGTACCTTAGTACGTTTGATTTGACGTCTGGGTACTGGCAGATCGCCTTAACCGATGGGGCGAAGGAGAGGTCAGCATTCTCTACACCAGATGGGCTATACCAGTTCCGGGTGATGCCCTTTGGGATGAAGAATGCCCCTGCCACCTTCCAGAGGTTGGTCAACCAGGTCTTGGCTGGACTGGAGGATTTCAGTGCCGCCTACCTGGACGACATCGCAGTGTTCAGCGCCAGCTGGGAGGAACACTTGCGCCACCTCCAGGAAGTGTTGTTGGCCCTGCGCAGAGCAGGCCTCACAATCAAAGCCAGTAAGTGCCAGATTGGGCAGGGTTCTGTGGTGTACTTGGGGCACCAAGTAGGGAGCGGCAAGGTTGCCCCCCTGCAACCCAAGATCGATACCATCCTGGCTTGGGCGCCGCCCAAAACCCAAACTCAGGTGAGAGCCTTTTTAGGACTCACGGGTTACTACAGGAGGTTTGTCAAGGATTACGGTAACATTGTGCACCCCTTGACTTCGCTGACTTCCAGGAAGCAGCCATGAAACGTGATCTGGACTGATGCCTGTCAAACGGCCTTCGACACCCTGAAAACTGCAATGTGCACAGCACCTATACTCCAGGCACCCGACTTTTCAAAAGAATTTATTGTCCAGACGGACACTTCAGAGCATGGCGTGGGGGCTGTTCTAGCTCAGGTGAATGAAGAGGGCCGAGACTTACCTGTAGCCTTCATTAGTAGGAGGTTACTTCCCAGGGAAACAAGGTGGAGTGCGATAGAGAGAGAAGCATTTGCTGTGGTCTGGGCGCTGAAGAAGCTAAGACCCTACCTGTTTGGGACTCACTTCCGGGTTCAGACAGACCACAGGCCCCTCAGATGGTTAATGCAAATGAGGGGTGAGAATCCGAAACTGTTGAGGTGGTCCATTTCTCTACAGGGGATGGACTTCACGGTGGAACACCGCCCTGGTACAGATCACGCCAATGCTGATGGTCTGTCCAGATTTTTCCGCCTTAGTGATGAGGACTCCCTCGGTCAAGGGTAGTTCTCCCCACATTTCAGCTGGAGGGGACACGTGTTAGACCTGACATCATTGGCTTGAGTCTCTCCTCCATTTTTTCTGTTTGCCTCCACTGTTTTTCGATGTTTTGCTGGTATATGCTTTGGGCGCCGTGCCACTGCTGATCAGTGCCACAGCGCAAGTGCTCCCGATGTTAAATTGATGTATTGATTGTATCCATGTTTGGCTTATTTGGTTTACTGTCAGTCCCTAGTCTAGTGCACCAGGAGTGCCGGGGCTTGTAAATACAAATGCCGCTCGTGGGCTTGCAGCACGTGTTGTGCCACCCACAAGAGCGGCCTCGTAAAAGAATGTCTACGGGTCGGTCATTGCGAGACCCACGTGCAGTCTGGTACTGTCACGCGGGCTGCGCGAGTATACCTACTTGCCAGTCCCTCAAGCCTTCCCTTGGCTTCATGTTAGTCACCCCTATGGTAGGCCCACGGGCAGGGTGCATTGTAAGTCTAAGGTAGGACACGCCTGACCAAGTTGGCATGTCCTAATAGTGAACTACGGCCATCTTCGTTCTTCACTATTGCGAGGTAACCTGCTCTCCGTTGGTTAGAATGGGCCGCCGGGATTATTAATGCTATGATCCTATCTGGCTCGGGGAGCATGGTGCAATGTCGAGTTTGGTATCCCTGAACTCGGGGTTTAATTACGCATCCGTTGGTGCGGATGGTTTTTGGACTCTGGGTTTGAAAATAGCACTTTTAGAAAGTGTCTATTTTCTTGTCTAACCATTTCTGGTTTCTGCTGGTCTTGCGTGTGTGTGACAGAAGCTGGGTGGCTCCAGAGGTCTGGATGAGTCAGTGTGGGATGGGTGGGACATTTGCATTGAGAGTAGGGGGAGAGTAGTTGCTGATAGCCTGCCCTGCCTGATACAATGCTGGCTCCACCTCCTGCCAAGCGACTGATGGTTATGTGCCTGCCATGGACGATCCTAGCCCCACCTCCTGCCAGGAGGCCGATAGCTCTGCTCCTGCTAGTGACAATGCTGGCTCCACCTCCTGCTGGGCGTCTGAGGACCCAGCCCTGCTCAGTGAATAGGCCAGGTGCTTCTGCCTGGCTCCACCCACAACAGACCCAGGATGTTGGGAAAGTCCCCGGCATGGACAAAGGGATCAAAGCCGAAAAGGGGTATAAGAGAAGGACGACGTACACCGCCGCCACCCTCAACGCGCTCAACACCGGCCGAGTCCCGGGATGCTACCGAGCAACCCCGAGACGCACCCACGGACCCTTCAGCTGCCACGCCTGCAAGTTCTCCTGCATCCGGACCTGCCTCGCACCAACACCCGCCAAGCCGAACACCAGCAGCAACCACCTCAAGTGCATCCTGCTCAACACCCGCTCCGTCCACAGACACGCCATCGAACTCTGGAACCTCCTCGACACCACAGCTCCTGACGTTGCCTTCCTCACGGAAACCTGGATGAATGACTCCTCAGCGCCCGACATCGCCATCGCCATCCCAGAGGGCTACAAGATCACCCGGAGGGACCGCACCGCCAACCAAATGGGAGGAGGCATCGCCATCGTCCACAGGGACACCATCCGCATCACGACCAACACAGACGACACCCTGACTACCGCCGAACACCTACACTTCCAGATCCACACCGACCCGAAGACCACCCTCAGAGGCACCCTGATCTACCGACCCCCGGGACCACGCGCACAATTCAGCGAGGACATCGCCGACTTCGTCAGCCCGCATGCCCTCCCCTCCGCTGACTACATCCTCCTGGGGGACATCAACTTCCACCTGGAGAACAACAACGACCGCAACACCATCACCCTGCTCGACAACCTCGCCAACCTCGGACTCAAGCAGCTGGTGTCCACCCCCACCCACCTCGCCGGACACACACTCGACGCCGTCTTCTCATCCAGCAAAGACATCGCCTTCAGCCACGCCACAGGACTCCACTGGACGGACCACAGCTGCGTCCACTTCACCTTCAGAAGAACGACGATCCACCACCACCAGCAACAGGTTGCCCGAAGAAGCTGGAACAAGATCACAGCCGACCAGCTCACCGCTTCCCTGAGCCAGCACCCTCCCGCCAGCTCAGCGAACCCCAGCCAGGCCGCCGACAACCTTACGAAGTGGATCAGCAACTGCGCGGACGAACTCGCCCCACTGAGGACCCCGCCCAGCAGACCCGGCAGCAAGAAGGCCCCATGGTTCACCGACGAACTCAAGAGCTCCAAGAAGAACTGCCGAGCCCTCGAGAAAGTCTGGAGAAGGGAACCAACACCGGACAACATGACCACCCTCAAGCTTGCCACCCGGAAGCACCACCAACTGATCCGCGCCACCAAGAAAACTGCATTCAAGGACCGACTGGACAACAACGCACACAACTGCAAGGAACTCTTCAACATCGTGAAAGAGCTCTCCAACCCCAACGCCGGAAACAACGACATCACCCCATCGCAAGACCTCTGCAACTCCCTCGCCTCCTACTTCCACAACAAGATCGCGGACATACACAACAGCTTCAGCACTCAACCGACGCACACCACGACCGCACCAACGCCCCCCACCACCACCCTCCGCGCCTGGACTCCGATCAGCACCGAAGACACCATCCGCATGATGAACTCCATCCACTCCGGATCTCCGACCGACCCCTGCCCTCACCACATCTTCAACAAGGCCGACGCGATCATCGCACCCCACCTGCGGGACATCATCAACATCTCCTTCGACACCGCCACCTTCCCGGAAAGCTGGAAGCACGCCGAACTCAGCGCTCTACTAAAGAAACCAACAGCGGACCCCACCGAACTCAAGAATTACCGCCCCATCTCGCTCCTCCCGTTTCCAGCCAAAGTCATCGAGAAGACCGTCAACAAACAGCTGGCCGCCTTCCTCGAGACGAATGGATCCCTCGACCCCTCACAGTCTGGCTTCCGAGCCAACCACAGCACCGAGACCGCCCTCATCGCTGCCACCGATGACATCCGAGCCCTGATGGACAACGGAGAAACAGCGGCCCTCATCCTCCTAGACCTCTCCACGGCATTCAACACTGTCTGCCACCGCACCCTAGTGCAGCGCCTCAGCAACGTCGGGATCCAGGAGAAGGCACTGGAATGGATCATCTCCTTCCTCGACGGAAGAACACAGAGAGTCCGGCTACCACCGTACATATCAGAGGCCACCGAAGTCATCTGCGGCGTCCCTCAAGGATCCTCGCTGAGCCCCACCCTCTTCAACGTCTACATGAGCCCCCTCGCGGCCATCGCACGCCAACACAACCTCAACATCATCTCCTACGCCGACGACACCCAGCTGATCCTCTCCCTGACCAACGACCCCGCCGCCGCCAGAGCCAACCTTCACAAAGGGATGAAAGACGTAGCCGAGTGGATGACGACCAGCCGCCTGAAACTGAACTCAGACAAGACGGAAGTCCTCATCCTGGGCTCCTCGCCCTCTGCCTGGGACGACTCCTGGTGGCCCCCCGCCCTGGGCACCGCACCCAAACCGACAGACCACGCACGCAACCTGGGCTTCATCCTGGACTCCTCCCTCTCCATGACCAGACAAGTCAACGCCGTCTCCTCTTCGTGCTTCAACATCCTGCGCATGCTACCGAAGATCTTCCGGTGGATCCCCACCGAGACCAGGAAGACGGTCACCCAGGCCCTCGTCACCAGCCGACTGGACTACGGCAACGCCCTCTACGCCGGAACCACCGCCAAGCTCCAGAAGAGACTCCAGCGGATCCAGAACACCTCAGCCAGACTCATCCTCGACATCCCACGACACAGCCACATCTCCGGACATCTGAGAGACCTGCACTGGCTCCCCGTCAACAAAAGAATCACCTCCGTCTCCTCACCCACGCACACAAAGCCCTACACCATCAAGGCCCGAGCTACCTCAACAACCGCATCAACTTCTACGCTCCCAAACGCCACCTCCGATCAGCCAGTCACGCCCTCGCCGCCGTCCCCCGCATCAAAACAACGACAACAGGAGTAAGGTCCTTCTCCTACCTGGCCGCCAAGACCTGGAACTCCCTCCCGACCGACCTGCGCCTGACCCAAGACCACCTCTCCTTCAGGAAGAAGCTCAAGACCTGGCTGTTCGAGCAGTAGCAGCACCCCCCCCCCCCCCTAACGCGCCTTGAGACCCTCCGGGTAAGTAGAGCGCTCTATAAATGTCTTTTGATTGATTGATTGACTGAACTAAGAAACCAGATCACTTCTGACAAGGAACCCTGTAACCAAGGACAAGAGGCCTGCTGATCTGAGGACTTGCCTACCCCTTCTGCCAGTGTGCTGTTTGCTGGGGGGAATCCTGCAGTGCTTCTTTATTTTTGCCAAGGAAACCAGGAGAGAGGAACTGTGTGTGTACTCTCACGCTTGCTAAGAAAATCTCCAAGGACTGGAAGAGTGCCAGTCTCCTGCTGAAGTCACAGGGCTAAAAGACTTCATCTGCTTAAAGTGCTATTGGCTGGAACCTGTGAATCCAGCACCTCTGAAAGAACCAGCAATCTCGACGCCGACGGACGTCGCCGAATCCAGCTCGACGTAGTGGGTAACGGCCCCAGTGTCCCGCTTCCTCGACGACCGGCCGCCGGGCCCATCAACGCCAGCAGCAACGCCAGTGAGTAGTGAGTTCGGCTCCAGCTCCGAGACCTCATGTCTGCACCGCTGCTGATCGCATCGCCCTCGTGCCCTCTCGACGCCGTGAGCGCTGCTCACACTTTGCAACCGCATCATCGACAACGACGCCTGCTGAGGCCGGATCGACACCGAAGACGCGACGCCGGATTGCTCGACGCCGCTGATCATCGTGTGCTTCATTTTCCTAAGGTACTGTGTTGTTGGGGGTCCGTGTGACTCCGGGCTCGACGTAGCGCTCCTCGCGGTCGACGCCGAACCTTTGGATTAACTTTGCCTCGACGTCGTGTAGCCCCCGTGTGGGTTACCTTGTTGCTAAGAACTGTGTTTCCGAGAAGAAGATTTGCTTTGATACTAAAACCTTTGTGCTAAAGAAGAAACTACCGTTGAACTATTTTTTCCCTTCCCAGAGTATTTATTAAGATTGTGTACATTTTTGTCGTTATTTGGTCTTGTGCTAAGTCATTATATAAAAATACTTATTTTTATAATAATACTGTGTCGTGTCCATTTGTAGTGCCCTCACTTTATTACTGTATGTGGTCATAAATGCTTAACACACAGCCTCTGAGATAAGCCTGTTCTGCTCTGCCAAGCTACCAAGGGGGTGAGCAGGGGTTATCAAAGGGTGATCCCCTTGCCCTGACTAGAAAAGGTGTGTCCCTATTTGTCAGAAGTGCATACCTCTGCCAACTAGAGACAGCCAGTTCTAACAAGGAGCTGCTGCCGTGTGGGGAGCGACCTGGCCTGTGAGCAGGGTCAAGGGTCGCCTCAAGTTCAGGTCAAAAACGTCCTCTAAATTGTTTCAGAGGCAATTTAGGTAATCGGCCAGCAGGAAAAGTAGTGTGGCATCTGTATTTGTGCACAACTTACTGCTCATTACACATATTCAATAATAGAGGATAGATTAATGTTCTACACTTCCCAAGATATATCAGATGAAATCATACACCATCTGATTTTAGAAAAAAAGAAAAATCTTTTAAGTGAAAGAATACAGTCCAGATTTCCAGATAATATGTTTTTGCCCTGAATAAGTCCGAGAGGACGAAATGTGTTAGCTTTGGTCTTTTTTTCTTGCTGAATGAATGAAGTCATCAGAAAATAATTTAAAGGAACAACTCTGCTGAATTGCCGATTTTGTCGTCTTTCGAATGTGAATTATAAATTTTAGAACTTGATTTATCACTTTTGCAAAAACTTGAACAAAAATTAAGTGTGCTGGACCTTTATGCGGTTTACGGAATTTTGAGATGCTCTGTATCTTAGGAGATTTAGGGGTATTGGATCTCCACTCCATAGCACCATGTGTATCCATACAGGAATTATTTCACTAAGGATAGGTGCAATTTCTCTCTGCCTCAATCCCCGTTCTATTGTGCACTAATATGGAGTCTTGAAGACTCATATGCCCTGCATCTGCTAGCTTGAAACTAAATGGAGCTATTTTACTAATGCTAATGCGGGGAAAGTATTAATGAGTTAAGGGAATTAGAGTAGAGATGGGTGGTATACAGTGAAACCATTTATTCTTGAAAGTAACATCTGTATTTCTGACTTTATTACTAGTGCATATTTGGGCCTCTTGGGTATGTCTGGAGTGATCCGTGTCACATGAGTTTTTCGCACGGCAAGTGGAAGTAAGCCCGGAAAGATGACGTGTGGTTCAAGAAGAGTGCAAGGCCACAGGTGACTCGTGTATTTCAACCACATGGCCAAATTATTGCTATTATTGATCACTGGCATTCAATACTTTGTCCATTCTTCTATTAAAGAACTTTATTATTGTTGCTGACATTCTCATCCACGTCTCTCTCAGATAATGTGTGAACTACAACTTTATCACTTGCGGACAGTTAAAACAGTGTCCCCACATAGTAGGTACCAAAGCGTCTCTTTCCCCTCACCATGTAACCAGGTACTTCCAAAGCAGCCCACGTACACCTGATCATGTGGCAGAGTACGTAACACCTAGCCCCCTCACTCCACCCTATCACAGTGGGACACGGGTGCACAGTAGAAAAGGGGGGCACTCGAACGCACGCCTCGGGTTCACGCTCTCGATTCTAGTACTTTACTAACGTTGGGTCACTTCCTCCCCAGACAAGCAGAGGAGCGAAGCACAGTAGGTCTCCCACGGGGATAGACCTTTGATGAAGTAAGTGATGCCCCTTTTTGTGATTCCTAAACGCCCGGCATTCGACTACAATACATGGAGCCATCCTCCCACGGACTCAATGTTTAAATACAGATACTCACCAATTTTCAGGCTTGTCTTCCCTTGCCTACATAGTGTGACTACAAGGCTTCCCCTCCAAGCCCCTCGTTGTGAGCTTACACCCTGTCATACCAGGGCCTGAAACATACAGTCATCGACTACTTTTTTTAAATTCTTTATGTTTTTCACTGATTAGCCACTTAATAACAGTTACAAAAATGGGTAACAGTGTGCATGTGTGTGTGTGACACTAAGCTGCAACATTTATTGCATTTGGCACAAATGAAACAGAATTACTGCTTGCATTTTTTATCCATAAATATATGGCTAAACAACAAATCCGTGAATATATGTCACTGGTATAGCTTCTGATTGGTACTCACTAGATACATTCACCCTCTGGTGCCCTGAATATGATACTAGTCGCACCCACGGTACTTCACTAAGGGGAACAACAACGGTGAAGCTTCTTTTGTAACAAGCAACCTCTGTCTTAGCAGCACATAAATCACTACATGTCTTTTATGTGTATGTTCGATTTTTCCTTTTTTTCTTTCAGGAAGTTCCTCGAAGAGAACAGTGGCAGGTGCTAGACTTGTCCCTTGTATGGAAACTATATAAATATATATATATGTGTGTGTTACATGTTAATTGACTGCCCATCCGCACTCACATCTCTGGGGGAATTGACCTCTTCGCATCCCACCCTGACAAAAACCCGAGACCATAATGGGCCAGCAATAATGCTGAAACATGTTGGTGTTCTGTTAGGATCATTGGACCATCATATCCTCCCACCCTACCATAGTCTTTTTTAACACCCCACTCCACTAATAAAAGATACTTTAAGAGTGGGAGAGGACTTTTATCTTAAATGTTACGTCCCCATACCTAATATCTTCATAAGTAATCCCTGAAATATGGTCGAGCCCACCCTTACCTTTAGGAGCCAGGATGAGCCTGATGATGAAGCATGTCACTATTAGAGTGAGCGAGGGCTATAAAAAAAAAGGGTCTCCCTCCCTTCTTATACTACAACACAGAGATATTTCTGAATCAGTAAGGTGCATGCTCTTTCAGGTGTTTTGTTCTACTACAGAACACCCCCTCCAACATCATCCGTTGTTTGGTTTCCCCTTTCTTTACCTCTCTGTACCTTATGAGGTTCCAGGAGAGATATATTTGTTGTAAAACAATATATCAGCGTAATTCTGGACTGGAGAAAGATGCACAAGGGATAATGGGACATGACTGCTTTAGGCAAGAATTATGCTACAGTGCAGTGAGCAGCCAACTTCACATGACAACCCATGACACAGTTGTACATAAAAATGAACCTAATAAAAATTGGGCCACACTTACCTGATTTCTCATGGGGTTGTCGCAGTATCATCCTGTAAGAGTTGAGAAAGATGACATGCTTAATCTGCCATACGGCAGCAAAGATCAATGCCTGAACAACATGAATTTCAGTGCACTGGCACCATTGCATTGTACCTGCTTCTCCTCACCATTAATTTCTACTGCACCTGTTATGGCCACTGCCAAGAAGATGCCCCTAACCCACAAAGGAATTACTCTATGGCTAACCATTTTAGAATTGACACGTACCGCTTCCTGTGCACTTGTTCCTCCTGTCATTCGTTGAAACTGAAGGGCTCCTATCTGCTGTACTCCAGCTACCATTTCTCAAGGTAAGTTTAAATTACTGAAACGTTTAACTGGACCTAACAAGATAGTGCCTGTATCACTTGTGCTGGAGCTCATTCCACCCCAACTAATAAACCACTTCCTCACAGGTGCCTTTGAATGAAAGGGACTTATGGCTGTAATTGGTGCCCTGGGTGGGAGGGTGAAGGATAGTTCTTGTTGAAGAGTTTCAAGTTTTCAAGTTTATTTATTTATGTATTTATTTTATTTGTTTGATTAATTAAAATCTTACAAATACTGCTAAAATATCAACACATTTTCAAATTATAAAACAATGCATCATTCCAGCTTATATCCAAAAACTTGATTATAAATCATACAGATTAAGTTATAAAGCGATCAATCATTTAGGATTATGTGCAAAGACTTGATTATATATTATACATGTTAGCTCAATCCCTTAATAAATCAAGTAAAAGCCTCCAACTTTTTTTCTACAGCACATAGGAATTTCACAAATGCTGAATTCATTAATACATCTTCAGAGTTTAAACATGCAATCAGGGCTTGCCTACATGTCCTTACACCACATTCATTAAGAAGTCTCTTAAGTATAGTTTTTCTTTCATTCTGGGCAAAGACACAGTAAATGTGTAATGTTTTCTTGTCCTGATTTACAAAGCCTGCATAGGTGGTCTTCTTCTGATCTCTTCTATGGTACTACGTGACATAGTCCTGGCAAACAGCCAAATCTAGCATTGATAAAGATCTGTTTATTTTCTTGGACCATGATATTTCTAGATATTTTTCCCTTAAACCCATTTACAATTGACAATGCATGGTTTCTTTTTACAAACGTATCTTTATCCTTTATCAAGGCGAGGTGAGTGGTAAGTTTGTTTATTGTTTTTTTGAAACTATCCTGTGCGATAGTGGTATTCCAAATCGATGTTTTACCAAATTCTTCAATTGCCGTGTTTAGGTAGGAGCAGACATGTAAATTTCTGTTATTTCTTACTTCTTGCCACAGTAAATGAGACATTTGATTGTCCTGATCGTTTTTCATTCTGTTCCATACTTTCAGTATTTGCCCTATCCTTACATATAGTTGATTATTTAGCCCAAATTCCAACCTCAACTGAGCTTGTGAGGCATTCTTTGGGAGGGAGAGTAAGATTCTGCAAGTTTTAGCGACAGCAGTGTTAATGATCTCAGCATCCTTCCCATTTATTGCACCACTACCATATGTTAAAGTAGGGAGTAGCTTGTCAGCGATTATTTTAAAAAAAAAGGTAATAAGACAGATCTCCAATGGATTTCTGAATAATTCTAAATGCTGCAACAAGAGTGTTTGCTTTCCTTGTAATATCCAGTTTTTGTGGCAGGAAAATATCATTATCGTTAAAAATAGCACCCAAGTACTTATAGACAGCAACTTGTTCCAATGCTTTATCATCCAAATACCATTTATTTTTAAATTTGAGTCTCACGTTTTTTGTAATAACAATTACTTTGGTCTTAGCTTCATTTATTACCATACCATTTGCTTTTGAGTACTTAAAAATGCCATCAATTAATCTTTGCATTCCAATTTTGGTATGACTTAAGAGTATAACGTCATCTGCATACAACAAATTGGATATCTGTTTGTATGCTAACCTTGGAGGATGCGCACTCTTTTCATTTAACATAGTAGAGAGGTCAGCTAACAATAAATTAAAAAGCAAGGGGGCCAAAACGCACCCTTGTTTAAGCCCAGTAGTTGTCGGGATTTCATTGGTTAATATGCTTCCATCACCAATCCTCACCCTGACCCAGGTTTTGGAGTGCAGAAGCCTGATCATTTTTAACAAAGTATCTGGAATTCCTTGTTTTTTAAGTTTAGCCCACAAAAGCTCTCTGTCAACACAATCAAAGGCAGATTTTAAATCTATGAAACACAGGTATAAGGGTTGTTTTACCAAAATTGCCTTATCAATTAATACCGATAATGTTAGTATATTTGTGGATGTTCCGAGGCCTTTAATAAAGCCTGTTTGGTTCAGGCCAATACCTGGTTCTCTTTTGCCCAATCGGTTAAAATCACCAATAGAATCCCAGCAAACAATTTTGCATCAGTGTCTTGCAAGGTAATTAGCCAATAGTTTTCCGGCATTGCCAATTTCCTTTCTTAAAGATAGGTGTTATTAGCGATCCTTTCCACCATTTTGAGATTATTCCACTCCGAACCACTTCGTTATAGATATTAGTTAGGTAGGTAGACCAAATATCTGGTGCTTCCTTATATAGTGCAAACTCAATACCATTGGGACCGGGGGCCCCATCCTTCTGTTTCTTTATAAACTTGGCCACTTGAGACTTGGTTATAGAAATTTCACAGTCACCTCCCGGGTCAACTTTTGACCTCATTTCCTGATTCGTACATTGATAATATGCTGTGGTTTCTGGGTTTAGATGTTTTATAAGAAACGTAACCCATTCTTCTTCAGATAAAACAGATTCTACAGCAGGTTTGTTTGGTCTAGCTAGACCGTTAATCAATCTCCAGAACTCTCGTGAATTTGTTAAAGTACTTGCGTGAAAGATTTTTGTCCATAGCTCTTGTCTGGCTTTATTTCTTTCGTTCCAAATTAATTTCCTTAGTTTGTAATTAGCACTTTTTAATAATACCCGTATTTCCTCTTTGAACGAAAACTTAATTAACTGTTTCCTAAGTCTTTTTCGCTTACGTCTAATTTTTCTTACAGTCTACGGGAGATAGATGTTAGACTCACTTGTTTCACTCTGGGCCGTTTTCCTTCTTTGTGCACAAGATGTATTTTCGTTATAACTAACTACCTTCTGAGTACATTTTTCCTATTGGTCCGTTACTGTTCTCATCAATGTTTCATCAAAACATTCTCTAACTAGACTTTTCGCTTTTGCCGTAATCTCGTCCGCATTATGAGCTTTCCATATACGTTTTCTGTAATTGATGGTGCAGGTCTGACTTTGCATTGTCAGATACTTTTGAGATTTTGGACAGGATAGCTTTATCTCAGTGATTTGTTGGCTATGGTCACTGTCCAGGACTTTATTGAAGCAGTAGTAGGTCACTTTATTGAAAGAGTTGGAGAGTTGACTCTGCTATGCATTAAGTGATATCAAACTACTGTGATAATAGGAGACGTAGTATTAACGGCAAAACAGAAGATGAAAATGTAATATTTGTGTCCACCAGCTGAATTGTCCAGTTACATTGTGTAAATAATAAAGTGCTTCAAGACTAATAGGCAACACATCTTTGGGAAATCTAGAACCTGTCACATGAACAATTTTAGCACACCTATGAGCCCAATAGTGTAACATTTTTAAAATCTTTGCTGGCAGACTAAGTATCACTGCACATATTAAAGCAACTGTTATTAGTCTCTGACCATTCATTAGCTCACATCCACACACGCTTAATGCACTTTGTGTCTTAAATTATGCCCTATTTACTATCCTCCAATCATTCATTTAAAATGGTAAAGAATACAAAGCTCTAAGCACTGCCTCTTCTAGCACCAATGACTGATTTAGGAGATGGAGTTTCTATGTTCCCTATTATTCCACTGCTGGATTTGAGGATGCTAGAAAACAGATGATCTGATAATGATGCCTCATCTAGCTCCACCATCCAGTTTGTCATGTGTCAGTGTTGGCAACATTTGACATGATAGCAGATTGGATTGGTTGCCCAAACCTATAGGATCAGTTCATCATAAACATTTATACGATTATATCAGCAGCACTTGCGCAGCTTGATGGATGGCTTTGACAGGATGGATGGATAAAATGGGAAATGGAAGTATTGATTGGAGAGAAGTGAGGAAGTATGGGGAGAAGGAATTAAAAATGTATGGGGAGAAGGAAGGAAAGAGGGATAAGAAGACACAAGTAAGGACGGATGGAGAGATGGATGGATGGATGGATGGATGGAAGGAAGGAAGGAAGGAAGGAAGGAAAATAGGAGGAAAGGCAGACAGAAGAATGAGGAGTTGAACACATCATGCAACTACAATCTATTATTTCTGTCTGAAACCTGGCTGAATAAATCAGCTCTGCTAGTGCTGGATGATCCCACACCATCACAGTCCTCTACTGCTTCCTTGATTGGATACATAATGCTCTGTGGGGAGGGAGGAGTTATTGAGACCCATATATGGAAAAGACTCTATACATGATAAGGAATATCCTCTTCAGGTAAGCTTTAGATAAAAAAAACTGATCCGTGTAAGATAGTCAGATCATTAAATCAATCCCCTTATTAGTTTAATTAATTTGTGACTAGAGCCCAACCTAAAAGTCTGAGGTAATAATGCAAAGATCATAAGAACATTAGCCCTGTCCCTCAAACATCAGTCTTCCCTTTTCATATGCCATAATTTTCACTTTGCATTGATGTCTATATGTTTTACTGACTCATTTCCTCTTGGTGCCTTGTAACTTCTGGATGATGTTCAGCAATTCAGTAAAATGCTATACAACAGGGACTAAACATATATGTTAGACTGTGGCAGCCTCCATTGGGTAGTTAAGGTTAGGACAACCATTCCCAGGAAATAGATTTTTTGTTTTGCTTAATACTTTGGCACAGTTTGACGTATCTTCATTAAACTTTCCCAAATAAATTCTCACCTCATCTCCTTCTTGAAGAGTTTTGGGGAGATCCATAAAGTGAGGGCTGAGAAAAAGAGGGGGGGGGGGTCTCAAAATGCTTTTAACCCATGCAATTTTTTATCAGAAAATTAGACACACCTACAGCCAAAACGACTGAAGGGAATTACACCAATTTTAGCAATCTTTACCCATACTGTATGTCTTTTGGTTATTTGGTGTAATTGCCTTCAGTAGTTTTTGAGAAATTAGGGTTTAAGATTTATGTGTAGATAGAGATGTGGAGGATCTAGAGACCCAATAAATCAAAAGGTAAGACCTGATTGGCTGCCATAACATTAACAATGATATACAGGAGCAGGTTAGGGATACCTTATGCCTGGTGAAAATAACACTCTTTTTAAAAACAGTACCACAAACCCGCACAGCTGCAGGCCCCCTTTTTTCATTTTTAAGCCTCCAGTTTGGCAAACAACCCTGTAGAATCAGTGCAAGAAGGAAGGAGGATGTGTGGCCCTCACCCTCAAGCATTTCAAGACCCAGGGGACCCATCTACAGGGGCGATACATTTTTAATGCAGAGGTGGGACTTGCGATCCCAGGGTTCCCTTCACCCAGGGCTAATATTATTTGTATCGAAAGGGGGCATGCACGCTCAAACCATGAACTACTTGTACCCATACCCTATTACCCTACTCATTGTATTTTTAATGACTACATTGATAACATACTTAAGGACATCTGAAATTACATCACTGATAACAGCACTATGTATGGAGAGAGCATGAGTTATAGTTAAATTTAGTTTTTATATAACTGAAAGGGAGAGGGGCAGAGTTTCCCCATCCCGGTCCATTTTCAGCCTCCCCATCCCCTGTGAGCTACCCCTTTTAAATTTGTATTTATTTGTTTAACTGGGAAGGAGGCTGCGCGGCCTCCCTTTTGGGCCACATTTGACACCGGGGACCCCATTCTCTGGGGCCTGCCCCTTTTTTAAAAACGTTTTTAAAAAAAGGGAGGTGGGCCGTGTGGCTCTCCATCCCCTGGGGCACAGCCTGTAGTGTGGGTGCCCTGATCCCACCCATGGTACCCACATTTTCAACATTGGGGACTGTGGGGAAGCCTGAAGGCCCCTGCGTCCCTGCCGGCTCCGCACCTCCTGCAGGAGCCAGCATTCCTTTGAGACCCAGGGAGCTGGCAACATGTAACTCCCTGGATCTCAAAGCAATGTGCCTGTCTCCCTGCTCACCTGACAGCGGGGCTGGGGAACAGAAATGCTCCACTTTCAGCAAGGGAGTGTTTTTTGCTCTTGCAGACTTTTTGCCATAGAAAACTGTAATGTCCCAGGACTGGACACCCCGGGACAGTGCTGGAGCTGGCCCTGGGGGGTGATTGTCACCAGGGCCATATATGATTCCAGAAGGGGAGTCATGCTGCCCACTTTCATTCTTCTTTTAGGGCTTGCCCCAGTTGAGAATGGCCCCCTGCCATTTTAGAGTTTGGCTCCAGTGTGGTGTTGGTCCCCAGGATCCAGGGAATCACTGAGGCCCCCCAAGCCAAATATAAAAAGCCCCAGGGAGATGGTGATCCCCGTGACAGGGGGGTACGTGAGGCCACCTCATGTTATTGTAATTAGACCCAGGGAGGCGGCAGTCCCTGGGGTGGGGGGGTTGGCAAGGCCTCCCATTTCATTGTAAATAGCTCTTTGGAAGTGGCGGTCCCCGGGGCTTTGATAAGTCCTAAGAGAAGGGGCCCGTGTACCCCCCTCGTATATTTATGATATGCCCCCGGGACCGGGCCCACCCAGGAATTATTTAAAGGTAAGCGTAGAAAACCGCACTTTGTTTTTTTTTATGTTTTTTGCCGCAAATTTGCAACTATCGAGATTCCATGGACAAATTGTTTTTGAAAAACGTGCTTTTATGCTGTGGCAAGATCCTAGGGGGACCCCGAAGAACATGGCCAGGGGGTCAGTGTATTCCTACTGTAGTGTAGTTCCTATATTCCCAATTGGCTCTACACATTGGAATAATATATCCTATAGATTAGACGTAGGATTGAGGTCGAATAGGTCTCTATTGAATATACTAAACTTAATAGTGAGCGCCAGCTAGCTCAGAGGTCACTAGAAACTTTCTCAAATTCACAAGAAGGGATTCGTTTCTGACAACTTTGTTTCCCAAGAATAAGAGATATATCTCTATAGTCGCTGAAACAATAGATAAGTATTTCTCTCAGTCAATCGTGCATGCTTCGTTTCAACAGAGCTTGTAGAGAAATAGAGAGATGGGCATTTTCAATAAAAAGGTTTATTGAACAGTCTTCTTTCTCATACAAGAGAAGTGAACTGCTACAATCATTAAGCAGACTGCAAAGTATAATGCATATAGCGAGAATAGTATTATAAAATATTACTGTAAAAGCATTGTATGGTTTCTAAGCCATATACAAATACATACATAAATAACATTGACTAAAAATACTCAACTGGTTCTAAATATGCCTACCCTAATGTAACTAACCTAATTCTAGTATGCAGGAAGAAGTAAGTATTGTGTAGCATAGGTTTCTCTAGGTTCTAATCAGCTCCATACCTTGGTTTAGAATAAAGGAGGTCTGGTATCTTTACCTCAGGACTCGATTTCCCAATACCCCCCTAGTGGAGCTTGGAAACACAGGAGCTGGATTCTCGGCGAGAGAAAGACAGCCTCTTGATCAGTGTGTCAGCTGGAGGGTCGGCTTCCTTCGGCACTTGCTGTAGCGAGCTGCGTCGGGCAAGTAGATAGTCCAACTGCTCCGAACCACCATAGTTTGCTATAGCAAGTGAAGGTATATTTATACCTTTAAGGTGTTTAGGAATGCCATAGATTGACATACAGTCGGGCATAATAACGTCAGGAAAGAACCCCTAGGGAATAGTTGTTCTTTGCAAGTACATGAGTTCTTGGACAGATCAATATTCTAGTAAGGGGAAGTTCCCTAACTGCTTAAGCCAATTTTCCAAGAAATCATTGTGACGTTTGGTACGGGTGGAAGTAGCCATGCCTGTATTTGGTCTACATGGGCTATATCTAAATAAGGGACCGATTTCTATGCCTATATAAGCATTATGTGAATTGTACCTATATAAGGGCATGAATCGGGAAAATTCATTCTTTTCGAGCTCTGAACACCACACAACACTACCCTACCCCCATTCTTTCTATTCACTTTTTTTTCTTTGGACTTGGTGAAGCAGATCCCAAGATGGCTGCTAACACTTCCTGGTTGAAGTGTTGGCAGCCAATCAGAGCTGTTTATTTCCCTGCACAAGCTTGTTTTTTTTTCGCGAAGGCTTCGCGACCAGAGATATCACTATAATTTTCAACTTACATTTCTGAAAAACTACTGAACGGATTTCCACCAAATAACAAAAAGCACAATCTGTGTAACAACATCTACCTTTCTGCAAACTTGGTGCAATTCAATTAAATGGTTTGAGCTGTAGTTGTGTTAACAGGATCCTATGGGAATTAATACCCTTTTTTCAATCCCATTTTCTCAGTCACACTTCTTAAATCCCCCCAAAAACTTTCCATGTGCAACAAGAATCAACGGAGCACGTTTTGGGGGAAAATTATGTGAAGATTCGTCTGAAGGCACCAAGGTCCTATGGAAACATGGTCCTAACTATAACTTCCTTCTGGCAACCGTATACAAAAGAGGTAAGCCCAGCGGGGCCAAATATGTTCTTTTCTTCTCTTTTTTCTGTTCTTTTTAAAATGCCCACAAAGGCTTGATTATGATACGTCGATCTAGGTGTAAATGAAAATAGAAAGTATGTTGGTTAGATAGCAAAGGGTTAAAAGGGTTCATACTGATCCAAATTATATCAAGAATAATGTACAAATAGATATATAGAACCTTTGTGACTTTGAGTCTATCAGTGATCAACTTATATACATATGTTTTTTCATATGCAAATGAAATGCTGCTATGAATTTTCAGGTGCCCTGACCTTCTGGCCTGGGAACCGCTTTACCTCCATGCAGCTCCACCTGGCCATCACCGCCACCACTGACCCAGAAGACCTGCTCTCTGTGCCGCATGTGTTTTTTTCTTTTTCTTTGCTTTGTATAAAGTAAGGTTAGTCTGCTTGGTTAGTTTCATTACTTGTGGTTAGTTTCTGTTGCCATTCTTTTGTTCGCCCCCCCTTGTGACTTTCCATCAAGCGCAGACTCCGCCCACCTCCAGCTCACAGTTTCCCACTCTTCCTGCCTCATAGCTGTACTTTCCCTCCTCCCTCCCCTACTTAATGTAGGCCGCTGCGTAGCCCGGCACAGCGGGCGCCCGCTGGTTCACCGAAGGCGCACCAAAGGCAAGCTCGTCTGCGCTCGTCCACCCCCGACCATGGCCAGCGCCAGGAACCCTGGTTCTCTGGTCATCCTCCGCTACAACTCTGCAGACCTCCTCATACTCAACCCCCGGAAGGAACAACAACTGCCAGAGATCAACGCCAACCACCACCCACGGCCAGTTTCCTTGCTGACACTGCTGACAATCCTTCAGCATCAACAGCCCCACCACGACCATCGAACCCGAGATGAAGCCCTGACATGCATACTCCTCAATGTGCGCTCCCTCCACAGACACACCACTGGGATCTGGAACCTGCTCAACACCATCTCGCCAGATGTCGCCTTCTTCACCGAAAATTGGACAAATGCCACCCCCACCCCTGACATCGCCACCGCCATCCCCGACGGTTACAAGATCCAAAGAAAGGACTGCCCCCACAGCACAGGAGGAGGACTTGCCATTGCACACAAGAGCGCCCTCTGACTCTCCACCTCCAGCACGTGCAACTCCTCCACCAACACAGAACACCTCCACTTCCAGATCAAAACCAACCCCAGAACCCCACTGTGCAGGACCCTCAACTACAGACCCCCCGGGCCTTGCGCTGCTTCCACCACCATCATCGCCGACCTCACCGCACCGCACGCCATCGCCTCCACAGACTACATCCTCATCATAGACCTTAATTTCGACCTCTACAACCCCAGCGACCCCGACTCCACCACCATCCTTGATAACCTCGCCAACCTTGGACTGAAGCAGCTTGGCAGCACTCCCACCCACAAATATGGACACACCCTCAAACCCATCTTCACAGGAGGGACAAACATCCAATTGAGCTACACCACACAGCCCCTATGGACAGACCACCACTCCATACACTTCACCTTCAACACCACCACCGCATCCACAACCGCCTTGCACCCGCCCGAAGGAACTGAAGCAACTCCTCAATGCCACCCTCCACAATGACCCCTCTCTGGCATGACCGACACCAACTCTGAAGCAAAAGAACTACACCAGTAGATCTCCAGGTGCACTGTCAAGCTCGCACCCCTCCGCCACTCCGCCAATCAACACTCCGAAGGCATCCTGGTTCACCACCGACCTCCAAGAAGCTAGGCGCTCCTGCAGACGCCTCGAGCAACTTTAGCGGTACAAGAAAACCACCAAAGACATGAACAACTATAGGAACGCCATAAAGGAATACCACCAGCGCATAAGAGCCATCAAGAAGGCCTTCATCAAGAACAAAATCCACTTCAATGCAAGTAACCCTAAAGAACTCTTCGACGTCATACAGCAGTTCACCAAACCCCCAAGTGAAGCCACTGATGTCCCTCCATCTGAGGACCTCTGCAACAATCTCAGCTCCTACTTCCACATGAAAATCAAGGCCCTCTACGACAACTTCAGTGAACCGACTCTTGACACCACCACCATCACCACCAACGACAACCGGCCAATCATCACCTCCTGGAAACCAGTCTCCACTGACCAAGACCATGAAGAACACCCAATCAAGAGCTTCCACGGACCCCTTCCCACTGCATATATACCACAGAGCAGTCGCAACCGGTGTAGAGTCAAAATATCGATTTTTTAATATCGACCAGACATAATATCGAGTAAAAAATATAAAATGGACATAATATCGACTAGACATAATATAGACTACCAAAATATCGACTAAAATTTTTTAATATTGAATAGAATGGACATAATATTGAATCAAAAATATAGAATGGACATAATATCGACTAGACATAATATAGACAACAAAAATATCGTATTTAAGGTAAGTTATTATTAATTTTTATTTTTTGTGCAATATAATTCTGTAGCGGGTTGTGGCTTTATAGGGGAATAAGGTGGGAAGTAATTTAATTGTAATTAATTAAATATGTATTTCTAGTCATTGGTATTTATTTAGAATTCATTGTTAATTAATTATTAATTGGTAATTAATTAAAATATAATTGGTAATTAATTTTAATTGATTAATTGATAAATATGTTAATTTTAGTAATTTATTTTCTTTAGCGGGTTGTGGGTGATAGGGGAATAGGGTGGGAAGTAATTTAATTATAATTAATTAAATTTGTTATTTTATTTATTGTTATTTATTTAGAATTAATTGTTAATTAATTATTAATTGGTAATTACTTTAAATATAATTGGTAAATAATTTTAATTGATTAATTGATCAATATGTTAATTTTAGTAATTTATTTTCTGTAGCAGGTTGTGGGTTTATAGGGGAATAGGGTGGGAAGTGATTTAATTATAAGTATTTAAATATCTTAATTCAATTATTGGTATTGGTATTTATTTAGAATTATTCTCAAATTAATTATTAATTTGTAATTAATAAAATATATTTTGAAATTTATTGTAATTGATAATTGTGTTACTTTTATTAAATTAATTTCGGTAGTGGGTTGTGTGTTTTTAGGGGAATAGCTTGTGAAGTAATTTAATTGTAAGTAATTAAATTTTTTAATAAATAATTTATTGAGTTAATTTTTAAAAATACTTTAAAATTGTTAAATATTTTATTTTTAATAGGTAAATAATTATTATTAGTAGGTAATTTGTATTATTAAATAATGTTTATTTGTTTTTTTAATTGATTATTTAATATATTTTACACAATTGTAAAATATTTTAATTAATTTGAAATTGGTGTTACTATTTATATTATTTATATTTAAATAAGAAGTATTTACTTGCCCTACTAGTTGGAATAGTAAGTTTACCCATATGCTATCCAACGCTTTCCCTACTGTTGCACTCACTGGAGTTGGAATAGTAATTTTTACCCCTACGCTATCCAACGCTTTCCCTACTGTTGCACTTACTGGAGTGGGAATTGTAATTTTTACCCCTACGCTATCCAAAGCTTTCCCTACTGTTGCACTCACTGAAGTGGGAATAGTAATTTTTACCCCTACGCTATCCAACGCTTTTCCTACTGTTGCACTCACTGGAGTGGGAATAGTAATTTTTACCCCTACGCTATCCAACACTTTCCCTACTGTTGCACTCACTGGGGTGGGAATAGTACATTTTACCCCTACGCTATCCAACGATTTCCCTACTGTCGCACTCACTGGAGTGATAATATTAATTTTTAACCCTACGCTATCCAACGCTTTCCCTACTGTTGCACTCTCTGGAGTGGTAACAGTAATTTTTACCCTTACGCTATCCAATGTTTTTCCTACTGTTGCACTCTCTGGAGTTTGAATAGTAATTTTTACTCCTACGCTACCCAACGCTTACCCTACTGTTAGACTCACTGGAGTTGGAATAGTAATTTTTACCCCTACGCTATCCAACGCTTTCCCTACTGTTGAACTCACTGGAGTGGGAATAGTAAATTTTACCCCTACGCTATCCAACGCTTTCCCTACTGTTGCACTCACTGGAGTGGGAATAGTAATTTTTACCTCTACGCTATCCAATGCTTTCCCTACTGTTGCACTCATTGGATTGGGAATAGTAAATTTTACCCCTACGCTATCCAATGTTTTCCCTACTGTTGCACTCTCTGGAGTTGGAATAGTAATTTTTACCCCTACGCTATCCAATGTTTTCCCTACTGTTGCACTCGCTGGAGTGGGAATAGTAATTTTTACCCCTACGCTATCCAACGCTTTGCCTACTGTTGCCCTCACTGGAGTTGGAATAGTAATTTTAACCCCTACGCTATCCAACGCTTTCCCTACTGTTGCACTCCCTGGAGTGGGAATAGTAATTTTTACACCTACGCTAACGAACACTTTACCTACTGTTGCACTCTCTGGAGTGGGAATAGTAATTTTTATCCCTACGCTATCCAACACTTTCCCTACTGTTGCACTCTCTGGAGTGGGAATTGTATTTTTTACCCCTACGCTATCCAATGCTTTCCCTACTGTTGCACTCACTGGAGTTGTTACAGTAAATGTAACCCTTTCGCTATCCTACGGTAAAAATATTGTATATGTTTTGTAAATAATTTGCATATATATATATATATATATATATATTTCTCTCCTCCAGTGCCGGTTTGCGCACCTTGGGCTGTCGCGGAACGGTCCCGGATAGGCCACCGACAGGTCTTACATTTTTTACCCCAATTACCTCCTCTTTTCAGAAGTAAGCCAGGACGCCCGGAGTTTGTTTGCAGAATTTATTCAGCAGAGTGAAAAAGTGCGACGCGTTTCGCCAATAAGGCTTGCTCACGCTCGTCTTGATTACATTGACGGCCATTTTTAAAGTGCTCAAAACACACCCCCAAGTGTATACTTATCACTACCATGGTAATGCGGGCTGCCATATTGTAAGAATACTTATACAATACATTTCACTACTTCATTATATGTACATTGTGCTGATATCATAGTTAATCACTGTGCCATATGTTATATCGTTAATATAACGTAATCATGTTGAACGAATCAAAATATAAACAAAATTTAGTAATTGTAGGACATGTTCGTAAATGTCACTAATATTTAAACCAAGCAACATTCAAGCCTATAAATTGGTTAAATAGACCCATATTGTGCCATATGCAACCAGAGTTGTCACAATACCCGACAAATACTGTATTTCGTAAGTCGCGATCACGTGTTATGCATCTACACGTAACCCAGGCTCTCATTGGGTATTCAGCAGCAGGCCCGTGTTAAGCCCGATGCGATTGGTTCATGCTGCTAAGATACGAGATGTAAATAACATTCGATAGCAACAACAGGCAAAGTATTAACAAATTGCTCAAAGGTACAGCCCAAGTGGGCGAGTGCAGCAGGTTTCGAACCAAATGAATTGTTATCGCGTGCGATGCAAGCTTTCAAAGTCCTTGCCCCAGTGGGCTAATATTGTACGTTTGTATTGCCAGGTTTAGTAGGCACATAGTTCAATAAGAGAGCCATTATTGGTTGCTGGTGAGCACGCCAGGAAGCTAGATCCTTTACCGACTGACCCGGTCCCCTGGCTGCCGACGGATACCACTGAGTATCGCGGTTCCCGCCGCCCGACTGTGGGTGGACGTTTTATATCCGGTAAGCATCTTCCTCCAGACTCACTCGGCCTCTATCCTTCGAGGCACTCCGGCATTTAGAGGCTAAATCATTTTTAAGGCTTTTCATTGTAATTGTCCTGATGATGGACCCTGTGATTTACTAGGGGTCCGAAACGCCGTCGACCTTTTAAGCACTAAAACTAAAACGTGATTACTATGTGTTTTAAGGTGCTTAGTTGTGATACTCTGTACAATTGCATTTATGTTAGAGAAACTTGCTTTGCCTTATAAAGCCCTTCTTTGCTTTCTACATCCACCCTTTTTACCCGTTCTGTAAGTGCTGGGCACAGGCTTGTGTTCCACACTGGCTGATCTGTGGAAGGTACTTTGTGTGATTTAACTACATGAAATTTGAGTAAAAACTCTGAAAGACCACTGTCCGGCTGGACATGTCTCTCTAAATATAGATTGACTCTGTCTATATTTTATTTTGTTCTCAACTCTCTTATGCATGGGACCAATGTTGTTTGAAAAAAATTATGTTCCCTGAGGTCCCTGCTGACTGAATTGGGGCCCCTTGTTGTTGTAAAATTACGTGTAGATGCATAACACGAGATCGCGACTTACGAAATACAGTATTTGTCGGGTATTGTGACAACTCTGGTTGCATATGGCACAATATGGGTCTATTTAACCAATTTATAGGCTTGAATGTTGCTTGGTTTAAATATTAGTGACATTTACGAACATGTCCTACAATTACTAAATTTTGTTTATATTTTGATTCGTTCAACATGATTACGTTATATTAACGATATAACATATGGCACAGTGATTAACTATGATATCAGCACAATGTACATATAATGAAGTGGTGAAATGTACTGTATAAGTATCCTTACAATATGGCAGCCCGCATTACCATGGTGGTGATATGTATACACTTGGGGGTGTGTTTTGAGCACTTTAAAAATGGCCGTCAATGTAATCAAGACGAGCGTGAGCAAGCCTTATCGGCGAAACGCGTCGCACTTTTTCACTCTGCTGAACAAATTCTGCAAACAAACTCCGGGCGTCCTGGCTTACTTCTGAAAAGAGGAGGTAATTGGGGTAAAAAATATATATATATATGTATTAAAAATATATATTTTTTAAAGTTACATTAATTATTTCTCAATTTTACGTTTATTTAAGTATTTTAAATATGTTTAACTTAATTTAATTTATTATTATATTACTTTTAATTTACTTTTAAGACATTTAAAAAAAAATCAATATTTTGACAGTCTATATTTTTTACACTCGATATTTTGGAGTCGATATTTTTGTACTTACCTGTTTGAAGATAGGAAGTCGATATTTTTGTTGTTGATTATTTGACCTCGATATTTTGTCTGTCGATGTTCTGTCAGTGATCCGTCGCAGCCATAGCTCCCAAACTAAGATTGAACATCCACACTTCCCTCGAATCTAGCATCTTCCCCGACGACTGGAAGCATGAAGAAGAAAAGCCCCTCCTCAAACAACCCTTGGCTGACTCAACGGATCTGAAAAAGTACTAGCCCATCTCTCTCCTTCCCTTCTCAGCCAAAGTCACCAAGAGATTCGTCAATGCCCAGCTGAGTAGCTTCATAGAGAAGAAACGCCATCCTTGAATCCTCCCAATCCGGATTTCGCAGCAACCACAGCACAGAGACCGCCTTCCTCACTGCCACCGATGACATCTGCATGGTCCTCAACCAGGACCACACCGCGGCCCTTATCCTACTAGAACCTCTCAGCAGCCTTTGCCAACATCTCACACCACACCCTCGCAGCCAGACTCCACAATGCTGGAATACGAGGAACCACCCTCGACTGGATCTGCTCCTTTCTCTCCAGCAGAACCCAAAGGATGAGACTCCCCCCTTCCTCTCCGAACCAACAGAGATCAACTGTGGAGTACTCCAAGGATTCTCGCTCAGCCCCACCCTTTTCAACATCTACATGGCCCCCTCACCACTATTGTCAGAAATCATGGGCTCAGCATAGTATCTTACGCCAACGACACACCAGCTCATCCTCTCCCTCACTTAGAACCCCGAAGACACCAGACTCAGCTTCCAAGAAGGCATGAGAGACGTCACAACCTGGATTAACGACAGGTGCCTGAAGCTGAACTCTGAGAAGATAGAGCTACTAGTTCTAGGAACCTCTGCCACAGCATGGGACAGATCCTGGTTGCCCCCCTGCTCTCGGAACCCTCCCACACTGACAGACCACACCCGGAACCTCTGCATCATCCTGGACTCCTCCATCACCATGACCCACCATAACAATAGCGTTGCCTCGACCTGCTTCAACTCCCTCCGCAACCTCCATAAGACCTTAAAGTGGATCCCCCACGAATGCAGAGGGACAGGCACCCACGCACTCATAACTAGCAGACTGGACTATGGCAATGCCCTCTATGTCAGAATCAACAAAACTCTGCTATACTAGCTACAAACATCCAGAACACTGTGGCCAGACTCACCCTCGGAACCCCACGACATGAGCACATGACCCAGAACTTCCGAGATCTCCTCTGGCTCCCCATTCAGAAGAGAGTGACCTTTAAGCTATTCACCCACACCTTCAAATCCCTCCACAACATCGGGCCCAAATACCTCAACGAAAGAGTCTCCTTCTACGTACCCAAGAGGAACCTTTGCTCCACCGACCTCGCCCTAGCAGAAAACCCCCGCATATGCAGAACCAGAGCAGACGGAAGATCCTTCTCCTACATTGCAGCAAAGACCTGGAACGAGCTCCCAGTCAACATCAGACGCTCCCCCACTCTGAACACTTTCAGAACAGAAAGAGTCTCAAGACCGGACTCTCCGACTGACCCGGAGCCCCCCCCGCCCCAGCGGCGTGAGAGCCTCACACATGAGTAGCGTGCTTTATAAGCCACTGACTGATTAATTGATTGAAAAAGGTAGCACAAAAAAGCAAATCGAATTTGCTTTGATTTAACTTCACATGTGCCGCAATAGTCGTCTTTTAACCATGCATGAAATATTAATTTTTATGCTGGCAAAAACTGTAAGTCTATATTCTATATCTGTCATGACACAGTAAATCACATGGTGTTTTATAAACTTCAGGAAGTATAAGTAACCTCACCTGTGAGAAAGGAGCAGGGTGCTCCAAAACGGGTAAGGATTGTTGCTGTACTTATTTAAATAAACAAGCTGTTAGAAATGGGGTTCTCCAATTGACAGAGGTAGGTACATATGTCCAAACAGGGACCCTTCTTCCTAGTCAGGATAAGGGAGTTACACTCCTGAAATAACCCCTGCTCAGCCCCTTGGAAGCTTGGCACATGCAGCCAGGCTTATCTTAGAGGCAGTGTGTAAGGAATTTGAACATAACCAAGAGTAATACAGTGTAAGCGCTATGAATGGACACCACACCAGTTTAGAAAAATAATCAATATTTTTATATACTCAAACAAAGACCAAAAACGATAAAAATCCACAATACAGTACTTAGAAATCTTCAGTTATCAAAATAACCTTGAAAAACAGTTCCTTGAAGTTAATAGCTACCTCTGGGGCTATCACGGCTATCATGTTGTTGTGAACAAACAAATCCAAATAGTTCTGGCTGACCGCAGCATCGCAGGCCAGCTACGGTGTCGGGAAGCCCAGCAAAACAGTACCTTTTATAAATGCAGGGCGTCGGCGACCTCTCGTTGAGCTTCCAAAAGAATGCCATCAGCAGGCATTGGTTCCAGAGGTCGGTTAAGGAGTTGTTGGACCCTTGAATTCACAAGCCTTGCAGATCGAACTCCTCGTGGATGAAGTCAGGAGCGCTGTCGTCCGCAGGCATAGGGTGCTGTGGTGCGAAGTGCAGCGGTGCGGCGTGCGATGCCCTCAGGTTGCGGTGCGAGCAGCGATCAGCAGCTCGGTGGTGGCGTCAGATGGCGTTGTCGGTGAGATCAGGGTCACGGTGCGAAGTGATGCGGTGCTCGTCACGGTGCTGGCTGGTCACGGTGTCGGCAGCGGTGTCATCGATGCTGAAGCTCTGTCATCGGCTGATGAACTGGAGTCAATGGCACCGGCGTCGGTAGGCTAAGGCTGGTTGCGGGATGAGGGCGGTGTGTAACTTCATGAACAGTGCCCTTGAACCACGGTGCAAGCAGCGGTATTGATTTTTGTGTGGAGCAGCGTCATTGGGGAGAGACAAGGTGGCATCATGAAGCGAGGCGATGAGGTCGCGGTGTGAGCTGCACCTTAGTGGTTGCGTCAGCAGGAGTTGTCGGTGAGACCAGGGTCGCGATGGAGCCTTTGCGGTATCTTCTGGACACATGAGTTGGCAGTGGCATCGTAGACGGCCTCTGGTTAGTTTTTCTTCTTTTGCAGCACAAAACACACAGTCCCAGTGCTGAAGGCAGAATAACTTGAAGTCTTTGCTGTTCCTGAGACTTCCTGAACAGGGGGCAAGTTCTACCTTAAGCCCTTGGAGAAACTCACAAAAGTAGATTTCAGAAAGTTCAGTCCAGTTCTTTCACTGCCTAAGACAGAAGCAGCCACTGCAGGCCAACATAGCAAAGCACTCAGCAAAGTAGTACTTCCTCCTCAAAGCTTCTCCAGCTCTATTTCTTGACAGTCTTCTTGGTCCAAAAGAGTTTTTAATTTCAGGGGTTTGGGCCCCACTTTTTACAGCCCAAAAACCTTTGTCCTCTCATGCAGAGTGTCTGTGCCCAGTCAGAACCAGTTCTGCCCTCTCTGGTGTGGCTTCCTGGCAGGAGGAGGAGACGGCATTGTCAGAGGAGGACCAGGCCCATTCACGTGAAAGGAAATTTCCTCCCCCTACTCTAAATACAGCCCAGGTCTATTCAGCCCTTTCCTGACCCAACTAGACTCCCTGGAGCCACTGCTCCTGCCCAGCCCCAGCCCCAGCCCCTGTAATCCAAAACCCAGACAGTCAATCCACAAACCCAGCAGAGGCCTACTGGATAGATGCACAACAAAAACCTATTTTCTAAAATTGGTGTTTTCAAACACAGAATGTAAAAATCACCTTCACTACAAGATGCATCTTTAGATTCTGAGTTCAGGCATACTAAACTTTATTTTTCTACCTTGTTCCCAGGGCCAATTATGTTTATAAGATGTTATAAAAAAACTCCCCATTTTGTCCTATGTGAACAGGTAGCCTTTCAATACTGAAAAACTAAACTGGCAGTAATTCACTATCAGGGCATGCCACACACACAGAGGTACCTTGGGCCTACCTTAGGGGTGACTGAAATGTAAGAAAAGGTTAGGGCCTGACAAGTGGGTGCACTTGCCAAGTTAACATGGCAGTTACAAACTGCGCCCAGACTCTGCAGTGGCAGGTCTGAGGTACCTTTTCAGGGTTACTCATGTGGGTGGCACAATCGGTGCAGCAGGCACATTAGTAGCATTTGATTTACAGGCTCTGGCACACTCAGTGCACAATTTACACAGACAACATATATACTTAAGCACTGATCAGAAGTGATAAAGTGCACAGAGTCCTTGACCCAACAACAGCAGGTCAGGACAAAATAGGAGGAAGAAGCAAATGTTTTGGGGATAACCCTGCAAAAGGGCCATTTCCAACACACACTTTTTGCAAACTGAAGATAAGCTGTATTTCTTCACTTCGGTGGTCAGATTTGACCCAAATGAAGATGAATCACAGTTTTTGTGTGTGTGTGTGTGTGTGTGTGTATATATATATAGATATATATATAAATACATATATATATAAATAAATAAATATATATGTATATATATTTACATATATATATATATATATATATATATTTGTTCCTCGTTTTACTCCTTCCGCCCCACACGGCCCGTGGTAAATGGAGCGTGCTCCAATGAAGCCCACCAGAATTTCAGTTATTTATACAGTCCATGTAAATACGCTCTCTCAGATCGTTCCAGATGCAAAGTTTTTAATACCAGTCATGCATTTCGAGGAACGCAGTCCCCTTGCTCACACACTGGTCAGTGGGTTGCACTGCCATACATATAATAACTAGACATAGTTGAAGGACAATCCACTTCCATAGACTGGTAATTTTTTGTTGAAAACACGGCATCCATTGTGTAATGTATTCTTTTTACAGTAGTTCATGGATACCACCTGCACATAAGCATATTATTCATTCAGAATATTGGTTGCAAAGGGTGTTTCTGTTCAATACATTACATTTGTGTGTTTTACAAAGTAGTCAACATAGTACCTTTGAAGTTAAGCTGGTACTAGAATGTGTGCAACTGAAGTCCTAGATTGGCATCTCATTGTCGTAATTACTGCATACATTTTCTAATTGGATGCTCTACTATGCATGAGAATGTGATTGGGACATTTCTTGTTGGTACAATACATACACATTTGATAGTTAATATACATAAACGTTTTTCCGTTTTACTGCATTTGATAGTTAGTTGTATTATTATTGTTTGGTCCCTGTGGAGATAGTACCATCTATGGTAAAATAGAGAATAGATTCCAAAATGTGGGTTGCTATACTACACTGTGGTACGAGAGAAAGACTGAAAGGCATTGTACCCGCTCTAGTGGCAAAGACTCACGTAGTATTCTGAAATAGTACCCAGTGGGGCATATATAGTTAGTATTACTAAACGGCGCCGTGTGGAAAACTGGGCCTAGGCTACATGTTTACATGTTAGTTGCCATATGTCTCCCTAGAGCATCTAGGGGGAATATTCTACCTCAGTTTGTCCTTTCTAGACCTGGAATTGGAGTTCCAATATAGGAGTAAATTCAAAGTAGGTGGTGCACCCAGCGTCAACAAATGGATATCTGAAAAACTGTCACACTCACTGTGTATCTTGTGCAATTGTCAAAAAACGTGATAATCAAAGTGCAAATTGTGTCAAACTATCAAGATTAAAAGAAAAGAAAATGGTGAATTAGTCTTATCTTTATCCGTGATGAATGCTAGTTCCTCCGATTCGTGAAGAAAAGGGTAGGTGACCTCTACTGCTACATACAGTGTTGGTCCCTCCCTTTCCTCCAGTAAAAACGAAAAAGAGTAAAGGTTAAAATTTGGAACCAGCTATGGGTAAAAAAAACTTCTCTACATACACAACATATGACCATACAATAAAAAGCTTAAGTTATTAGCATCTAACTATGTCTGGATATGGTGGGGCTCGTACAGACTCGGGCATCCCTACTCATTCTGTAGGTGTATAATCATTTCTTCATCTTGGTTATGGCCCCAAGGGCTTCTCGTCTGCAAATCAATTATAGGCCATGATTCACATTTTCTCAGGTGAAGCAAACAATTACCTCCCCTTTTTTTCATTTGGATTTGCTCAATGATAAAGTATCTCAAAGGTGAATTGTTGGAGAGATGGTATTCCTCGAACCGGCGCTCCACTGGATAGTATTTGTCTTTGTTGTGTATAGCGCGTAGGTGTTCTACTATACGCTTCTTAGCTGCAAAGGTAGTGCTCCTACATATCTCATCTTGCAGAGGCATTCTAAAACATAAATTATAAAAGCAGTGCTACATGTAAGAAATTGTTTAATAATTTTGGTGGACCCAGGGGTGTTGAATGTTTTGACCATCACACTGGATTTGCACGCTTTGCATTGGCCACTGGGAAAAAATCCCTGTAGGTTGTGTTGGTGTATGTTCTGTTCTGAAGTGACGTTGACTCTCACTAGAATATCTCTAAGGCTTCTCCCTTTACTGTATGGTATCATGGGGTGATCTGGCAGGTCCTGTCCGATCACTGGATCACTTTTCAGGATGTTCCAGTTATCGTTATCGTTCAAGATTTTAGCCACCTGTTTAGATTCCTCATTGTAGGTTAAAATAACTCTACTCATATTGTCTTCTTAATTAGTTAGTTTCTCTTGGAGGGTTTGATCTCTACTTGTTTGTTTGACTTTTTATGGCTTTTTTTAATCACTCAGTTTGGATAACCTCGTTGTTTAAATCTTTTCTGCATCGTTTTGCTCTCTGATTCAAATGCTTCCTTGGTACTGCAGTTTCTTTTTGCTCTCAGCAGTTCCCCATTTTTTTTTCAGGAAATCCAATCCTTAGTGTATTCTTAAATTTGATTTTTACCGCCAGTAGGTTTTTCCTGTCTACCTTTCCACTCTTCCTGCAGCTGCCTTTAAGATGGTACTCGAATAACCTCTGTTTTTAAATCTCACCTCTGCTTCACTTTTTGCTGTTATGTAGTCTCCCTCTGCTGAACAGTTCAGTTTAAGATGAAGGAGCTCTCAGAATGGGATATTCCGCACAAGGCTTTTTGGGTGGTGACTCTCTGCGTGTAACACGGCATTACCCGCAGTGGGCTTCCTATACAGCAGTGTTTGTAGAGTATTGTCCACCACGAAGACACTAAGGATTGGATTTCCTGAAAAAAAATGTACAATGGGCAAACAATCTGATCTTAATAACTATGGATGTGAACGCATTGTACACCATCATTGACCACGATGTAGGGATAAGAGGATGTCAACACTTTTTTAGATCATGGACCCATCCCATACTTGGAACACACAAATATGTTATTTGAGAAGATAAGTTTCTGCCTCCCTAAAAATATTTTTATGTTCAGCAATGAGATCTACAAACAGACACTTGGCACAGCAATTGGGACATGCTTTGCTACTAGCTTTGCCAACTTGTTTCTAGGGGCATTGGAGAAAAAAATACGCAAAGAACCCAGCATGCAACAGATGTGGAGTCAGGTGAATACTTAGCTCCTTCATCTTAAACTGAACTGTTCAGCAGAGGGAGACTACATAACAGCAAAAAGTGAAGCAGAGGTGAGATTTAAAAACAGAGGTTATTCGAGTACCATCTTAAAGGCAGCTGCAGGAAGAGTGGAAAGGTAGACAGGAAAAAACCTACTGGCGGTAAAAATCAAATTTAAGAAAGATGAACCAGCCAGAATGGTCACTGATTTTATTATCAAATCGGGAAAGTAGTGCACATTTTTAACAAAAACTGGCACATCCTAAAGACTGATAATGTTTTAAGAAAACATCTTCCTGAGCACCCTTCTATCACGTATAGACTCTGCCAATCAGTTGGTGATCATCTTGTACATAGTCATTTTAACATCTCGCCAAAATCCCCCAACACAATGAAAGTCAGGGGTTTTTATCCATGCCATCGCTGTAAGGCTTGTAAGAACAGTAAAAAGATGTTAACACATAGAGGACGCAAGACCCACTAGACAGATTAGAACATTTTGAAATTGTAACTCTGACTTCACAGTGTATTGCTTGGAGTGTCCATGTGCAAAATGTTACATTGGCAGCACAAATCACCCCACGAAAAAAAGCATCCTTGAACATATGTGCGCCATAGTGAATAAAGACAAATCGTACCCAGTCGTGCGACATTTTGAACATCACCAAAGTAACAGGAACCTTTTGACCTTCTACGGTCTAGACCAGGTGGACAGAAAAGAAAGGGGAAGAGACCGAGTGAAGGCACTCAGGATATTAGAATTTAAATACATTATTGATCTCCAGACGAAGGCCACTGTAGGACTGAAAAACAATGAAGAATTATGGGTACATCTGTAATGGGGAAACACTCTAGGAGCATAGTAATAACATATACTAGCAATTATCATACAGTAAGGAATCTAACGCCAGAAACAGACACTGGCTTGTCCACTTAGAAAATGATAAATATATAGATAAAGGTATATAGGAAAACAACTTAGCCATCAACTTTCTATGAGGTATCAATATGTTAGCCCATATAGGGCTAGATAGTAAAGTTGGGGAAAACAACGTGGTGGGGGTCGCCTAATATAAATGTACTAATATACAAATTAGAGTGAATGCACGCAACATATGCAATTTGTATGTATAAAAGATGTTGTTATAGATGGCGTACTTTGCACCAAGAAAGTAATATAAACGTTTCCCCCAACATAGGTTTTCATTACACAAACACAAGCACTTTCTTCTATCGACATTTCAATAATCTGTATTTAATGTAATATGTTTTAAGATTGCTGGGATAGCTGTGAAATTAATGTTAGTCCATCATTACTGTTTACATTAATCCTGTGAGGCTTCGCGGTATGAAATTGTCGCATTGTTTGCACAGAAACCTAACACATTGACAAAGCCGCAAGGCGAAACGCATTTGTTAGGGGGGGTTGAGAGGTCTGCAATAAAGCACTTTGTATACGGATACCTGCGTGCTTTCCTTATTCGACGTTGGAGAAATACGCCAAAAGTTTCTTGAATATATATATATATATATATATTACCTACTGGCGGTCGCCAGTAGGTATATATAGTTAGGATTTTTTCTCTATGGGATTTTTGAAAATTCTATGTCTAATAACTTTGGCGTTTGTGGACGGAATTGGCTGATATTTTCAGGAAAATGGAACATTTTGTTTCTGAGCAGCCCCTGACAATTTGGGGGGGTTTCATCAAGGGGGGGCCGAGAAAAAAGGATGGGTCCCAAAACACGTTTTTCCCATGTTAATTTCCATAGGGCGGTTGGCCTCACTTTTAGCTCGAACGGCTGAATGGATTTGCCGAAACTTGGCAAAATTGTAGGGACTGTTAGCCCGATGTGCCTTTGCTAGGTCTCAATATATGTGCTCCAGTGGATTTTGAGTAATTTAGGTTCAAAAAAAGATATATATCTGGGCGGAGCCTAACCACACATCTGATCTGATTGGCTGTCAGCACTTCATCCAAGAAATGTTGGCAGCCATCTTGGGACCAATATACATGATAGCACCTCATTAAAAAGCATTGTAGTTAATAGAGGGTTTTAGGACTTTAGTTACATTATAAATCATTTGTTGATGCTACCATACTCGTTTTAGGAATTGTGCTGGGTTCTAAGGTGATTTTACCATGTGAAAAAACCTTCTGCTGTGATATCATGAATATTGTTTGAAAGAAAACTAATATCTCATGATTTTCCCTCAGTGGTTTGGAAGGGGATCTATAAGCTAAACTGAAAGCATATTTTCTGTAAATTCACATTATCTTTCTCAGTCATGTGAAAATGAAGTCTGACATTCTCAGTAAAACATGTACATCCAACAAGGACAGAGACTGTCAGTTGATTCCTTTGTGTTCTACTGCAGCCTCCTAGAGTGTTCTAAAGAACAACTAGAGCGCTAACAGTCCTACTTATTACAAAGGTATGGCACACCTGAAGCCATCTTGATTGGAATAAAGTAGTAACTCTTAAAACATTTAATTTAAAAAGAAACAACATGAGGGGGTATATTTTGCCATAGAAAGTATGATTAGTGCTGCAGAATGAAAAATTAGGGCACATTTTGAGTGACTTCTCAAATCCTTTTCTATTTCATTAAAACATTCTGACATGCAGTCTCCCAAAATGGCCACCAGAGACAAAAGAGCCCAAATGTAGCCCAAATATCACCCAGATGTAGCCCAAGTATAGCCCAATGACAGAATGTCCCAGAGTGTTCTAAAGAACAACTAGAGCGCTAACAGTCCTACTTATTACAAAGGTATGGCACACCTGAAGCCATCTTGATTTGAAAAAAGTGGTAACTCTTAAAACATTTAATTTAAAAAGAAACAACATGAGGGGGTATATTTTGCCATAGAAAGTATGATTAGTGCTGCAGAATGAAAAATTAGGGCACATTTTGAGTGACTTCTCAAATCCTTTTCTATTTCATTAAAACATTCTGACATGCAGTCTCCCAAAATGGCCACCAGAGACAAAAGAGCCCAAATGTAGCCCAAATATCACCCAGATGTAGCCTAAGTATAGCCCAATGACAGAATGTCCCAGAGTGTTCTAAAGAACAACTAGAGCGCTAACAGTCCTACTTATTACAAAGGTATAGCACACCTGGAGCCATCGTGATGGGAATAAAGTGGTAACTCTTAAAACATTTAATTTAAAAAGGAACAAAATGAGGGGGTATATTATGCAATAGAAGGTATTATTAGTGCTGCAGAAAGAAAAATTAGGGCACATTTTGAGTGACTTTTCAAATCCTCTTCTATTTCATTAAAAAATTCTGACATGCAGTCTCCCAAAATGGCCACCAGAGACAAAAGAGCCCAAATGTAGCCCAAATATCACCCAGATGTAGCCCAAGTATAGCCCAATGACAGAATGTCCCAGAGTGTTCTAAAGAACAACTAGAGCGCTAACAGTCCTACTTATTACAAAGGTATGGCACACCTGAAGCCATCTTGATTGGAATAAAGTGGTAACTCTTAAAACATTTAATTTAAAAAGGAACAAAATGAGGGGGTATATTTTGCCATATGAATTATGATTAGTGCTGCAGAAAGAAAAATTAGGGCACATTTTGAGTGACTTCTCAAACCCTCTTCAATTTCATTAAAAAATTCTGACATACAGTCTCCCAAGATGGCCACCAGAGACAAAAGAGCCTAAATGTAGCCCAAATATCACCCAGATGTACCCCAAGTATAGCCCAATGACAGAATGTCCCAGAGTGTTCTAAAGAACAACTAGAGCGCTAACAGTCTTACTTATGACAAAAGTATGGCACACCAGAAGCCATCTTGATTGGAATGAAGTGGTAAGTCTGAAAACACTCAATTTAAAAAGGAACAACATGAGGGGGTTAATTTTGCCATAGAAAGTATGATTAGTGCTTCAGAAAGAAAAATTAGGGATCATTTTGAGTGACTTCTCAAATCCTCTTCTATTTCATTAAAAAAATTCTGACATGCAGACTGAAACATGCACTTTGAATACCAGCAGCAGACGTCCCTGGTGAGCAGTAGCTTTACTACAGTGATCTAATGTGCAACTAGAGTGCTAACATTCAGAATTTATGGCAAATGTGTGACACATCTGAATGCCTTCTTGATGGAACCAAAGTAAACAAGCATTGAAAATGCAATAGATCTCGCCCTCGTTTAAGTTAAAGCCATTCTGTTTGTAATGAGGTGGCTTTTTAGCTTTGCTTTTATTAGTGTTTTTTCAACTTTCATGTAAATAACATGCATCTGTATGCATATAAGTATATGTATGCATGCATTTATGTTTGTATTTATATAGATATACAGATGATATATGTTTATATATGTATGTATATATATATATTCACTGAAAAAACCATAGGTTATAGACCATATATAGTTAGGAATTAGCATTTACAAAACCTTGAAAATTCACTGAAAAAACCATAGGTTATAGACCATATATAGTTAGTTGCACTAACTATATATCGCGCACCCGCAATCCACTGCTGATGATGTCACATATTACATCATTCATGACATGGTCAGTGACATCACTGATGACATCACTGATGACATCTCAAATGACATCACTGATGACGACAACATCCAGTGACTGTATGTTTCTGTAAAGTTAAAATATGTCTTACATATTGAAGAATGAGTGGATGTATAAGTGTCTGGATGAAGGATTTAGTAGGTGCATGACTGACTGTATGAGTGAGTGATTAAATGTGTCTCACTGAGTGCATGGGTTAGTGAATAAACTGTCTTAATTTGTGCATCATTATGTCTGTTGTTCTGTAAACTGTTGCATGTGTTGATAAGTAGCTATATGAGTAACTATATGGGTTATTGATTGGTTGCCCAAGTATTTGTATGGGAGACTGAGTGTGTGTGTGGGTGGCTGGGAGGTGTATGACTCTGTGCATAGATGTGTGAGCAGTTGATTCACTAGATGTATGGTTTCAAAAGTGCATGTGGAAACAGCTGTATGGGCGGTTGACTGTGTGCATGAGTGAATTGGTGAGTGAATGGATATCTCAGTGCTACATGTCAAAGTAAGTACATATGTAAAACACAGTAAATGTGAGATTTTACATATATAAATAACTGTGCATAAGAGCCAGTGAATGTGTGAGTGGCTGTATGGATCATTGTGAACTTGTATCAGGGATTGTATAAGAGAGTAAATATGTGTTAGTATATGTTTGAATAAGTAAAGTTTGTATAACTGTATAGTTGAGGAAATGGAGGTGTGATTGATTCTTTGCATGACTGACTAGGTGTGTGAGTAACTCCATGGATGAGTGACAGTCTGTGAGTGTCTGTTTACACTGATTGTATCTAAGGTTATATTAGAGTCTGAAGAGGTTCATCGTATTATCACATGAATGATATCATCAGTGATGTGATCAGTAATGTCAAATGAGATGTCATCAGTGATGTCATCAGTGATGTCATTTGAGATGTCATTAGTGATGTCATTTGAGATGTCATCAGTGATGTCATCAGTGATGTCACTGACCATGTCATGAATGATGTAATATGTGACATCATCAGCAGTGGATTGCGGGTGCGCGATATATAGTTAGTGCAACTAACTATATATGGAATTTCAATGGTTTTGTGTGAGTAAAATAAGGTTTTGTAAATGCGAATTCCTAACTATATATGGTCTATAACCTATGGTTTTTTCAGTGAATTTATATATATACATATATATATATATATATATACATGTACATGTACAGGAATTTATATAGCGCAAATCACCAACCGGTTTCTAAGCGCTTGCTTAGGGAACCCGTCCTGGTATTCCCCTGTGAGATAACCCCGGCAGGGTATCCGCAAGGTGAAAGCCAGGCATCCTGCCGCGAGGGGCCGTTGTGGAGATTAAGCAAGCTATTGCCCAGAGTCGCAGAGTGTGAACCCGTGAATCGAGTAGGCACCGGAGCGTGAATTGTCGAGTCCATGGACATTTTAGGACTCAAGAACCCGCCGAGCCAGGAATTGAACCCTGGTCCCGGGCTGACCTCTGCTTCCAGGTCTGCCTCCTCTAACCAGTGAGCCACACTTCTCCATATATATATGTATCCTGGAAACTCAAGCCACTTCCCAATTCCACACTCGGCGGTTTAGGCGAGGAAAGAGACACAGACCTCCGTAGTTTCTTCTGGGCAGAAATCCTATTTATTTAGAGAGACCCCAACACACAACGCGTTTCAAGCCCTTAAGCCCTTGTTCACGTGTAAAAAGTGGAAAGAACGCCATCTACCATTTAAAGTGAATATCACCACTCCCATTGTCTGACATCATAGGTCACATGATGGTGAACATAAACAACAGACTATAGTTACTACAGAGATCGTTTTGTAGTTCCATTCTACATAGGCAGGTTAACATAATATGACACACTCAATATATATATACCCATGTTTAAAATATTGTAAAAACATGTAAAGTGCTTGAACGTCATAGTATTCATAAAAAAATAAATACACATGCATGTTTAAAATGCTCATTGGATAAATCCAAGACTGCCTATATTACTGATATCGCCATAGTGAATTATTACCGGATGAATCCGCTTATTACCATCTCAACCAGTATGGCCTATGAGTCATTCATGCATAACGATCTATATCTTTTTTATAACGATTTTTTTGATCAATCTTTTTTCAGTGCATACACGAGTGAGTGAAAATTGTGCAAAAAGTGTGTATATAAATATAAAGTGCTGGTATAGACAACTCGTTCAATTTATACATTGATTTTTCAGCCGATCAAATAACGGTATAGGGCTTAACGACTTGTTCCTAGAATATAGATAAATCTAATTTCTAAAATTATTAAACAATTAATAAAAACCACCATTATCATAAAACATTTTGATCATATATTTGATAAAAACATTGAAAAATCAAATCAGAGGGAAAGAGAGAATATATTTGTATAATTCATAAAACCGGGGAATTAGTGTACTTTCGTACTGGACGTTCATTAATTTACTATTTACATAAAAGCAACCTCATTGACAAGTAAAATCTACAACGATGCAGCTAAATATATTTCATAAGAAGCGGTGCATGTCTTCTGTTGTATTCAAACCATTGGGCCATTTACAATCGAGCTCAAGAATGTATTTAGTTTCGAGCTGCCGAAGTTGGCGCTCTCTATTGCCACCCCGTCTTTTTTTGGCCACAGCATCTAATACATAATAGGACAAGCAATTGATGTTGTTTGCATGCACTTTCTTAAAATGCTTTGCCACAGGATATGTTGCTTCACTGTGGTGGATGGCCCTAATATGCTGCAAAATCCTGACGTGCACCTGCAGCTTCGTGCTACCAACGTAGCTAAGCCCACAAGTGCACATCAGGACATATACAGCATACTCGGTTTTGCAATTGTAGGTTCCCTGAATCAATGTAGGTGTTGCACTGAAAGGTGTAGAGTATTTGGACATGTTGCATCCGAATATACAGGCTCGACATGTAGTGCACTTTATAAAACCTTTCTTAGGTGTTAACCACGTAGTGACCTGTTTGACTTATGGCGATGCTCGGTCCAATACTGAACCCATAGTGCTACTTCTCCTAAACGTGACAATAGGTTTGTCTGCTATTCTGTTGCGAAGGATGTTATATGTCTGCACTACTGGCCAATGTTTGTTTAGTATTGTCCTTATCTGCCGTTCCTCTCTGTTGTATGTGGTAATCAATCTTGGAGTATTACTAATCCTGGAGGGAACTGCAGTATTGGGGACCGATAAGATGTCTATTTCAGGATTAGATAGGCTAATTCTGGATTTTGTTTTAGCCTTATTTATCGCATCCTGCAAGATTTTTTGTGAATACCCCCTTGCTTTGAGTCTCTCAACCAGCTCCCGTTGACATTTGTTAAACTCTTCCTCATTGCTGCATATATATATGTATATATATATATATATATATATATATATATATATATGTATTACCAACTGGCGGTCGCCAGTAGGTAGTTATAGTTAGGACCTATTTTCCATAGGAAATGTGCAACATTCTATTTGGAATAACTTTGCCGCCGGTTGACGAATCTTCTGGAAATTTTCAAAACTGGTGGGGCGCTCCGGTCCAGTCCTATCTTGAAAGTCTTGGGGTGATTTGTGAAGCAGGGGCTGAGAAAAATTTTCCATAGGTACCGTTCATCGCTGCTACAGCCCGAACAGCTGAATGGATTTACACCAGATTTGGCAAAGTTTTAGTCCTTGGTTCAGACTTGTGCCTTTTGCTTATATGGTGTAAATCTGTTCAGTAGTTCCTGAGAAAATTACAATTAAAAGTACATATATATCTATGGCCTTGCTGGATGCGCAGATTATAAGCGCACCTTCCCGATCACGCGCAGAATTCTGATAGGCTGTCAAGTGGTTGTCAACATTTGAAACCAGGAAGTGTTGGCAGCCATTTTGCGCCTCAGTAGAAGCGAGGATCTAGAAATTAGCGGAACAAGTGTTTAAAATGTATACAGGGGGCAGGTAAGAAATATTTTGACCCTCTAGACATGCTTACGGGGTCGCACAAGAACCCCTGTGATCCAAAAAAACCAGAGAAATGTGCGTTGGGTGCGTGGATCCGCAGTTATAAAAATAAAAACAAATAGGGGGCTCCTGTACTTGTTTAAGCATTAGCTACCTGGGAGGGCAAAATACTGGGGTCTAAAATATTACATTTGATGGCGGTCCAGGAGGGCCCTGTAGCCCGGTGACCGCCATTACTCGGTGCTACAAAATAAATAGGTGCAGGAGCTAAAAGGTCTGTCTAAGCCCCGGGGATTACCACCCTCTGGGGTTTTTTATATTTTTAGAGGGGGACCGCGTGGTCTGCATTCTGGAGCAGTCGGAAGCCTTGGGGAACACCATCCCCCAGAAGCGGCTCCTGCTATGTCTCGGGGTGTCTACCACCGTGGCACTGCTGTTTGCTATGGCAGGGCGGGGCCGAAGTTCCTGTTGTGTCATAGCAAAGTTGGGGGCATATTAACAAGTGCCATTTTGCCAAAATCTTTGTAAAGAAGCCAAAAATGCAGTGAAAATTATATCGCCCTATTTACTAGGTGACGCTAAAATGCATTAATGCATGTTAGCAGCCGGTTTGCTAAGGGCTCGCCTCGTATCTCCGATGAGTTGCAATGTAGGTGTTCTCAGTGGGAAGGTAGGTGTTTCTATGAGAATATAAAAAGGACAGCAGCGTCTATACCTTTAAAAGAGAAAGAAATGTAAAGGAGAGAGAAAGAGAGAAAAACGACATTAAAAGTGTGTGAGAGTGAAAGTAATAGATGGAGCAGTTAAAACTGGAGAAAATCTTTGGAGCTCACCGTCTTGCCTCCGTTGTTTGTTCAAGTACGTGCCGGTTCATAGTGCACCCTTCAGTTTAGTGATCTGAAAGATAGTATATAGAGTTAGTAATAACATAGTACATACAAATGCACAAGTATATTTTGCTTTATTTCTATGTACACTCAGGATACTGTATTTCATCAATTTCCACTGCAAGGAGGTGTTTGTATAAAGTTTTTCTTCCAAAGTACTATACCCCATGCACTCCCACTGCATAGCGGCGAGTTCTCATTCCAGCGTACCCAGGGTCTTATTTACAAGGCCCCTGCGCCACTTTTGTGTAATTTTTTACATAGGGAAAGTGACGCAAAAGTGGTGCAAGGGGCTTGTAAATCTTAGCCCAGACTGTTGCACCCCATTGACTCCCAGTGTCCAGAGGTGAGTGCTTCTTCTTGCGCACTCAGGGGCAGATTTATAAGCTCCGTGCGCCACTTTTGCATCACTTTTCTCATGTTAAAAGTGACACAAAAGGAGCGTAAGGGGCTTGTAAATCTGCCCCTCAGACTGTTGCGACCTATTCTCTCCCAGTGCCCGAGGTAATTGTACATTCGTAAGAAGTCAAGCTGCTGCACACTACCCACTCTCTCCGCCCACAGGTGACTTGTCGTTGCTTCGGAAACAAGCTTCTTTGCTCACCTTGTACCATTGGCGTAATTCAAAGAGGGTGCACCATATGTCGAAGCAGCCTTCTCAGACGTTGTTACGATGGCCCCGCATCATCGCAGAATCCTCGAATGTTGAGCTTTGGAAGTGTTAGGGGGCGCCAAGTTGTGAAACATAACCTGTAAAATAAAAAATGAAGTTAATATTGTGCGTCATTTCTTTATCAAACGAGTGAGGAAGTGAAAGAGTGACTTAAAAGAATATTTGCAGCTCACCTTTCTGTTACTGGTGTGTCTTTCACCACGTGACTGGACATAATTCACCCTGAAGCTTTACATCTCTAAACTGGCGTAGAGCACGCACGCCCGACTTTTTTATTGGTAGGGTCACATGTGTAGTGACGCATGTGCTGGATGGGTGTGGTATGGGTGTATACGATGCATGAGGGAGTGTGATTGTGTGTGTGCGTGCCGTTCTGACAACTAGACCTGGAACTAAGAAATCACTACAATGGAAATCTGGGCCATGTAGCGTTGTTGTGTGAGCTGGACTGTCATATGCCAGTGCTGCACAAGGCTGTGACCCATGACTCCAGAGCTATTGGCGTGGTTCCGTCGTGAGCTGTATGAAAAATCTACTGATTTGGGTGCCTGTGTTGTAGTGCTGCTGTCACCCGGGTCTTACACGCAAATGTGTCATTAGGTCTGTAAAGTTCTACAATATGGCTAACATGGAAGGTACGGGGTATCACTGACCTTATATTCATCCATACTTGCACACATAAAAGATGGTGAACATGACGCATTTCTGTGAATATGAATCTGTGTTGTACATTCAGTGGAGTGTTGCAGCTGTAGTAATACAGGGCTATGAAAGCTTTAGGTTGCAGTTTTTAGCACATGAAGGAAAGATAATATATAAACGTATGTGGTTATTCAGGTTTTCTCTCGAACTTGGTGCTGGAAATCATTGTTCGAGGCTCGGAGTCGCATTCACATCCTGTTATTGTAGAGTAATGATGTAATCAACGCTTGCCTGAAAATGTACTGTAAATACGGTGCTCATGTAAATTGTTGATATAGTTGTAGGTCGACTTCGAGCTATATAAATATGCTAAATAAAAAAATGAAATAGTACACATTTATAAATTGACTATATAGTTTCTTTGCAGTATTGTAATGATCTACTTTGTACATTTGTATTTGTAGAATGAGTGTCAGGAACGCACCCCGAGACCCCCCCACCCTCCTCTCTCGTACCTTAAAGCATGGCCAGACATCAGAAGACCCTGAACAACGACCGCGGCAGCCACCTCCCGAGCCTACAGCCTACGCGCGGCCGCGCGCAACGCATGCATGACATCACCGCTGCGTCTCTGGAACTACAATGCCCAGGGAGCCTTGCGCAAAGCATGCGCAGGTCGGACTCGGCATAAATGGCAGCCGCCAGTTAGCAGCAGTGTCGGATATTGCCGAACGCAAACGGCTGTTAGCTTACATCGGGAGAAACGCGAGGATAGCGTTTGTCTCCCTTTCGTCCTTGCTTCATGTTTGCTACAATGCTTGCCATTTGCCTCGTAGGGTGATCAGGAACCATCGGCTAGGGTTCTGGAAAGCCCACCTGAGCAAGCAAGCCTTGAGAAGTGCTACGGGGTTCAAAGCCGTGACGCAACCACTGGTGCAATACCCTGCAGCTTAACTCATACCCTGCCGCAGCAAGCGGAACTCGAGCGGCAATTTCGGCCTCTACTTTGAACGGTGTCCTCCGTTGGTGAGCTACCAGGACAAGGGCTCTTGCGGAGGACGGTTGGTCCCTAAGATTCGCTCAGCATTGTCGGCTGAGAGGGGTTCCGCCTGGAGTTGTTGTAACGGCGAAGGGTATCGTTGACTTCCATTATTTATGTTATCCTGGATGTGTACTACTTCTTTTTGTAAAGATATTAAACCGCCTATGAGTACTTTATCTAACTATTGTCTGGGCATTGTGTTGGCTTTAGTTTGCAGAGTCAGGGATACATTCTAGGTCTTGGCCTCATTCCGCTCTCTTAGGAATTATGCAGCCAGGCAGTGGGTGGTGCTCTCAAGCGTTCCTCAGTGGCTGGTCTAGCTGGCGTCAAGCCGACCCCGAGGACCAAGAGGTTCACATAATATCCGACCATTCAACAACTGTCTTCCTGGTCGGGTTGACGACGATATGGCCACGATGGACGATGTCCTGGCAGCATTGGCTGTGGTCAGAGTGGAGCTGGATGTCTCACGGCAGGAAACCGCTGACCTTAGGGCGCGGTTGGATGGAACTCAGAGGAACCCTTTCGGTGCAGGGGCTGCACACACAGCCACACTGGCAGCAGTGGTGGTGGAAATGCCGGTTTCCATCCCGTTAGCAACACCAGAACGCTTTAACGGGGAGTCAAACAAAAGTGCAGGTGTTCCTGACACAAGTGGCATTGCACTTCTCGTGCAAGCCCAAGGTGTTCCCCACCAATCAGGCCAAGGTCGCTTTCATGATCTCATACTTGGCAGGAGATGCTGCTCAGTGGGCTGTGCCTTTCGTGAGCCGGGACGATTGCTCCTACATGACTGGGAAGCATTCAGGGAGGAGTTCATCAAGGTGCTTGACCACAGAGCCGACTCCTACACGGCTGACAGAGAACTGCTGGAACTCCGCCAGGGCAGCAAGGGACTAATACACTACCTAAACGCATTTCGGCGTCTGGTGGCGGAAACTAAGTGGCCTGAGTCCAAGAGGGCTGCACTGTTTCATCAAGGACTAAGCGAGGAACTAAAAGACGTTGTCGTGCAGATAGACCCCCAGCCAGACACCTATGAAGGGTTGATAGGCCTAGTCCTGCGACTTGAGCACCGGTTGGGTGAGCGAAGAGGCGACCACAAAAAAAAGGACAAAACCCCGCTCCTGGGTAGCCATCCAGGACCGTCAGAAGCTCCTCCCACTCAAGGGCCTGAACAGATGGACATCGGGCCATCAAAGCCAGCCTTACTGCCACCGAAAAGGAGTCCCGTCGCAAACAGGGCCTTTGCCTGTATTGCGGCAAGAAGGGCCATTTCGTGTGCAAATGTCCTGCTAAGCCTAAGACCAGTTGCTTTCGTTCCGGCAGGCTGGTCAGAGCGGCTGTAGACCCGATGGTGGAAAACTAAAGGACTCCCGGAATAGAGAAGGGGCTTTTCGGAGTCGCAGCTACATCCCTTCACTGCTAAACCCTGACACATTGACTCAAACACACCTGTTTATCTTACTGTCACTCCTAGTACAGGACGTCTGGGTTTCGGCGGCAGCTATGATTGAATCAGGAGCCACAGGCCTGTTTATGGATGCAGAAGAGGCGCGTTGTATAGGCGTCTACCTGTTGCAGAAGGAAGTACCAGAGGACGTTAACGCAGTGGATGGGCGCAGACTGGTTTCTGGTCCTATCGGCCAACACACAGGAGAGGTCCAGGTCAGGTACACGGGAACACACCAAGAAACGATAGACTTTGGAATAATAAGGGAGGGCCCCTCAGTACGGTATGATACTGGGACTGCCCTGGCTCCGAAAATACAACCCTGCCATCGACTAGGTCACACAAGAGGTCACCTTGGGCTCACCGTACTGTCGTCAACATTGCAGACCGCCACTGAACGGGGGAAAACAACCTCAAGCCCCGTCTCAGGTGGTTGCTATGGCAGCCGATAAAGATGTGAGTCTTCCAGCCGAGTACCATGAGTTTGAGGGTGTTTTTGATGAAGTCAGAGCCGAAGTCCTTCCTCCCCATAGGCAGTATGATTGCCAAATAGACCTGGTGCCAGGGGCGTGCGTACCCAGTGGACGTTTGTACGCCCTCACGGAAACAGAGAACCTTCATTTGTGCTCCTATCTGGACAAGCTCTTGGACCTGGGATTCGTCCGGCCGTCCAAGTCTCCAGCAGCGTCTCCCCTTTTCTTTATACCGAAAGCCAACTGAGAGTTGCGCGCCTGTGTGGACTACAGGGCCCTCAACGCCATCACTATCAAGAACCGCTACCCCTTGCCGCTCATCAATGTACTGCTGGAGCAGGTAAGAACAGCCAAGATTTACACCAAGCTCGACCTCAAAGGGGTGTATCACCTGGTTCGCATGAGGAGCAGGGACGAATGGAAGACGGCGTTCAAGACACGTTATGGTCTGTTTGAGTACATGGTGATGCCTTTTGGGCTCTGTAGCGCCCCTGCTGTGTTCCAGTATTTTCTAAACGATGTGCTTCGGGAGATCTTGGACGTCTATGTAGTGGTGTACATAGACGACATCCTGATTTATTCTGATACGGTGGAAGCCCAAATAGAACATGTGTTGCATGTTCTGAAAATCCTCCAGGACAACAATCTGTTTTGCAAACTGTGCAAGTGTGATTTCCATGTCACGTCGGTGGAGTTCCTAGGAGTGATGTTGAGTCCGGATGGGCAGGAGATGGCAGAGAGCAAGGTTAAGGGGGTAAGGGATTGGCCTACTCCACAGAGCGTCAGGGATGTACAATGCTTCATTGGCTTCCCCAACTTTTATAGGAGGTTTATTGACGGATTCTCTGGTCTTGTTGCTCCTATCACTCAACTACTGCGCAAGTCACAACCATTCCTTTGGACCTCTGAAGCCCAAGATGCATTCCAGCAGTTGAAGCAGGCTTTCGTATCAGCCCCTGTCCTAGCACACCCGGATACGGAACAACCGTTCATAGTGGAGGCGGACGCCTCGGCAGTGGCGTTAGGTGCCGTTTTGTATCAAAAGAGTGCATCCACAGGCGTACTACACCTGTTGGCCTTCATGTCACAGAAGCTGAACGATGCCAAGAGAAACTACCACATTGCATAAAAAGAGCTTCTAGCCATTGAGGAGGCATTCACGGACTGGAGGCATCTGTTGATGGGGGCGAGGCATGTGGTGACGGTGTTCACCGACCACCGGAACCTCCAGTTCATGACCGCAGCTAGGCTCCTCTCTGCCCGCCAGCTGCGATGGATGCTCTTCTTCTCTGGTTTCCATTTTAACATCACATACAGACCGGGTGCTGAGAACAGAAAAGCTGATGCTCTTTCGCGTCAATCAGATCCCTCAGCACAACCCTCCTCAATGGTCGGTCCCATCATCCACCCGGCTAAGGTGTTAGGAACTATACAACCAAACACGTTTCTGCGAGGAGTTCAGAGGGGCGTCCAGTCCTTTGCTTGGATGGCCTGGTTGCGCATACACGGAGTGGCAGGTGAAGGATGGTATTCCCGTTCTTGGACAACAGCTGTTGGTTCCCACCTTGCACCTGAGGAGGCAAGCTTTTCGTTGGTGTCACGATGCACCCAGTGCGGGACATCTGGGGGAGGAAAAGACGATTGAGTATCTCACCAGACAGTTCTGGTGGCCTTCCCTGAGAGCTGACGCTACGGAATGGGTCAAGGCATGCGACACCTGCGCCTCCATGAAATCCGATCATCGCCGCCCACAGGGTCTACTGCAACCCCTTCCAACGCCCTCAAGGACGTGGGAAAACATATCATTGCACATAGTGGGGCTGCCGTTGGATCAGGGCTGCACCACCATCCTGGTAGTAGTGGACTATCTTACGAAAATGGGGCATTTCGTGGCTTGTAGACAAGTGCCTTCAGCCGGACAATTGGCCAAATTGCTGTTGGTGCAAGTGGTGAGGTTACATGGGCTGCCAAACGTGATAGTGTCCGACAGGGGTTCACAGTTCACGGCCCGGTTCTATAAGGCGTGGTGTTCTTCCCTCCATGTCCGCACCGCGCTGTCCACAAGCTACCATCCACAGATGGACGGCCAGACCGAGCGTCTCAACCAGTCCCTCAAGCAGTACCTGCGCTGTTTCATAGACCAGGGCACAGAGGAGTGGGTGGACCACCTGTGGCTTGCCGAGGTTGCATACAATAACCCCACACACAGCTCAACAAAGACATCCCTATTCTACGGGAACTACGGGCATCACCCGCGGTTTCTCCCGTTCCTGCATCCGAACCAAACCCACAGTCCGCCTGAGGCGACGCGGAGGGTGGCTCACAAGGGATCCCTGCTGCGCTTACAACAGAACCTGGTCAGTGCCAAGGAGGCATATACAGCATCCGCTGACAAACACCGGAGGCCGGGACCACTGTATCGGGTTGAGGAAATCATCTGGGTGTCAACCAAGACTCTGTGCTTCCGTAAACACAGCGTGTTCCACCCACGATTCATGGTCCGTACCGCATCACGGAATGCGTCAGCCCAGTGAACATGGGACTGCACCTGCCGTCTCACATGCACATCCATCCAGTGTTCCACGTCTCTCTGCTCAAGCCGGCGAATATGCTTAGGCGGAAGACCCCAAGCACGGTGGTGGTGGATACGGAGGAGGAATACGAAGTGGAAGGAATACGGGACTCTAAGTGCCGCAGAGGCAAGTTGTGATATCTGGTGGTTTGGAAGGGCTATGTCCCTGAGGAACAAACATGGGAACCGGCCTCAGGGGTACACTCTCCATGACTCGTGAACGCATTCCACAGGAAGCACCCTGCAAAGGCGGGCCCGGCGCTGGGCCTTTGATGGGAGGGGTATGTACTGTCAGGAACGCACCCCGAGACCCCCCCTCCTCTCTCATACCTTGAAGCATGGCCAGACATCAGGAGACCCCGAACAACGACCGCAGCAGCCACCTCCCGAGCCTGCAGCCTACGCGCGGCAGCACGCAATGCATGCATGACGTCACCGCTGTGTCTCTGGAACTACAATGCCCAGAGAGCCTTGCGCGAAGCATGCGCAGGTCGGCCTCAGCATAAATGGCGGCCGCAAGTTAGCAGCAGCGTCGGATGTTGCCGAATGCTAACGGCTGTTAGCTTACATCAGGAGAAACACGAGGATAGCATTTGTCTCCCTTTCGTCCTTGCCAGATCTTCAGAGCCTTGTGGAACGTTCAGGAAACAGCGGAGCAGCGGACGGCCGCCCTGCTTCATGTTTGCTACAGTGCTTGCCATTTGCCTCGTAGGGTGATCAGGAACCATCGGCTAGGGCTCTGGAAAGCCCACCTGAGCTGGCAAGCCTTGAGAAGTGCTACGGGGGTTCAAAGCGGTGACGCAACCGCTGGTGCAATACCCTGCAATACCCTGCAGCTTAACTCATACCATGCCGCAGCAAGCGGAACTCGAGCGGCATTTTCGGCCGCTACTTTGCACGGTGTCCTCCGTTGGTGAGCTACCAGGAATGGGGCTCTTGCGGAGGATGGTTGGTTCCTAAGGTTCGCTCAGCATTGTCGGCTGAGAGGGGTTCCGCCTGGAGTTGCTGTGACGGCAAAGGGTATCATTGACTTCCATTGTTTATGTTATCCTGGATGTGTGCTACTTCTTTTTGTAAAGACATTAAATCGCCTATGAGTACTTTATCTCACTATTGTCTGGGCATTGTGTTGGCTTTAGTTTGCAGAGTCAGGGATACATTCTAGGTCTTGGCCTCATTCCGCTCTCTTAGGAATTATGCAGCCAGGACCAAGAGGTTCACAATGAGCAAGAGAAAGTTATATAATCAAAGTTTTTGTTTTTGGCAGAGGTAAGACGGTTGCATACACTGTTTACAGCACAATGTAATGTGGTAGGGCACAGGAGCAGCATTTTACAAACATAATAAGTACACAGACTCAGATAGATAGTTGAAGTGGGTACGGGCACGTGTGCTCGATCCCAATTTATTACTTTGCTGTTGGTAACAAGTAGAATAGTAATCATGATATCATACACAGATATTCAATCATAAATGGTTTATGACTTCTGCTGTACAAAGGTAGGAGCACTTTATGTGAAACAATACACAGAAGATTCTATCGTAAAGGGTTCATTAGTTGTGGTACACTGAGGTAGGGGCGGTTTATGTAGCACCTGCGATGATGCGTGGTTCAAGCAGAAAGCACCGGTAAGATTGTCTTTTGGCAACTGAATTTTGCCTTAAAATGGCAACGTGGCGATTATTTATGGTTCTCTGAGTTAGTGGTACATCTGGTGCTCAGTGTGTGCTCACCCTGCGATGATGTGATGTTCTAGCAGTCTGTACTCAAAGCTTTAATCGTTGTATACTAGTCTTCTTGAACTTTGAGGGGAAAAAAAACCTACTATCAATGGTTATCAATTGCTCTACAAACTAGGTCTAGGGATTGCCCCCCATAACAAATTAAAGGATTGCATTTCACGCAGTGCATTGTAACTTTCTCAAAATGGGGACGTATATCTGATGGCGATGTTGAAGGTGATGTCCTAGAGGTACTTGGGATTGCTGGCGGTGGAGGTACATTTAGGCGCAGTCTTCTACATACTTTGTGAGCATAGTTCACAGGCTGCAGGGTTGAAAGTTGCTTGTGCATACTAGCAGTGCAATAGGAGTATTTTTTGTTTGCGCCTTAAATAAATCAAGGCTAAATTCCCTACTGTTCGTAGTGTAGATAGAAAGCTGAATTCAAGTTGTGAATCCTACTGTCTGCAGTGTACATCAAAGCCACTAGTCAGCACAGTTATAGAAGAATGCTTTGTTTCACTTATTTAAACAAAATCTGAATACATACAGTATAATTGTCTTTGCATTAAGTAAATCAAGGCTGAATTCTCTACTGTCCATAGTGTAGATCCAAAGCTGAATTCAAGTTGTAAACCCTGCTGTCCGCAATGCAGATGTTAGGGTGGACTGCATCATCTGTAATCTTGATTGAAATGAAATATAGAATGTGTATAGAATACATTATTAAAATATATATGTTTCAGGGACATTTAAAAGGGACCATATATGTCTCACGTGACATAAAACTGATTACTCTTCTTTGCGATGATTTATGGTGCACTGAGTTAGTACTATCTTTGGCGCTGAGCTTGTACGTATCCTGCGATAATGCGTAGTGCAGGGAGGATGCACTAAGAGCAATATTTTTTGCCTAGTGAATTCTGTCTTAATAAGGCTACGGGGAGATGACTTGTGGTGCAGTGAGTTAGTGGTACCGAAAGAACTCAGCGTGTGCACACTCTGCGATGATTCATGGTTCGGGGGGGTCACAGTGGTGTAATGTCTCTTATCTACTGGAATGCTTCATGTACAATTGCCATCCTACCTGAATCGTGAGCCCTCACAATGTATATCAAAGGCAGTAGTGATCATTGACATCAAGAAATTCTTTTTGTTGTATCTTTTAACAAAATCTGAGGACATAAAGTACAATTATCTCTACCTTAAAAAAATCAAGGCTAAATTTCATGCTGTTTGTAGTATACATTCAAAGCTGAATTCAAGATGTGAACCCTGCTGTCCGCACTATAGATTGAAGGCAGTAGTCAGCAGAGATATGGACGAATGATTTTTGTCACTTATTTTAACAAAATCAGAACACATACAGTAACATTTTCTTTGTATTAAATAAATCAAGTTTGAATTCCCTACTGTCCATAGTGTACATGCAAAGTGGACTTCAAGTTGTGAACCCGACTGTCCGCAGGGTAGATCGAAGGCAATAGTTGACACAGACATCGAGAAATGTTTTTTTTTGTCACATACTTTAACAAAATCTGTGGACACAGTACAATTGTCTCTGCCTTAAATAAATCGACAGTGAATTCAATGTTGTCTGTAGTGCTGATGCGCCACAGGTAGCAAGTGGTAAACTCTGTTGTTCGCAGTGTACATTTGAAGGCAGTAGTTAGTATGGCTACTGAGCAATGTTTTTGTGGCATCCTTAAATTGTCTCTGATTTACATAAATGAAGGATAACTTGAATGCTGTCCATAGTGTAGATGGAAAGCTGAATTGAAGTTGTGAACCCTGCTGTTCGCAGTGTATATCTTAGGCTGCACTGCATTATCTGTAATGGACTACATACATTGACTGTTGCATACGGAACTGATAAACTGGTATCAAGTAGTGAACTCTGCTGATAGCAGTGTACATTTGAAGGCAGTACTCAGTACAGATATTGAGGAATGTTTTTTGTTGCACCATTTAACAAAATTGTCTCTGCTTTACATAAATGAAGGATAACTTGAATACTGTCCGTAATGTAGATGGAAAGCTGAATTGGAGTTGTGAACCCTGCTGTCCGCAGTATAGATTGAAGGCAGTAGTTGACACAGACAAGGAGGAATGCTTTTTGTCACTTATTTAAACAAAATCTGAAGACAAATTAAGGCTGAATTTCCTACTGTTCATACTTTAACAAAATCTGAGGACATAGCACAATGGTCTTTGCTTTAAATAAATCGAGACTGAATTCAATGTTCTCTGTAGTCCTTATGCGCTACTAGTATCAAGTTGTAAACTCTACTGACCGCACTGTAGATCGAAGGCAGGAGTCAGCACAGATACCAACGAAGAATTGTTATCACTTATTGTAACAAAGTCTGAGGACATAGAGTAGAATTGTCTCTGCCTTACATAAATGAAGGATAACTTCAATGCTGTGCGTAGTGTAGATCCAAAGCTGAATTCAAGTTGTGAACCCTGCTGTCCGCTGTGTAGATCGAAGGCAGTAGTCGATACAGACATAAGTCTGCGGTGCTGTGGCGCTGAGTTCGCAATCGGCCTGTATCGAGGAGGCACGTGGTCATGGCGGCAGCCACGTGGCAGGGTGAGGACCTTCACTGTGGCAGAGTCTTTTCTCTTTGCTGAAGTAAACCAAGGTGTAGGCTAACTATTTATAGTCTTATGCTGGAGTTGTGTACTTTGGATCATCCCAATCCATTTCTGCTTCAAGGGCGGGGGGAGACAACACAGCAACATGACCGAGATATTCCCCACAGTCTGAGATAATATGGTTGCGTCCACTGTGCAGTATACATGTATCAATGGTATATCTACACACAGAAAAGTTTTTAGTTTCTATAGTGAGTTGTGTATAGCATTTCACTGGTAGTCTTGGCATTGTGTAAATTATTGTTGATGTGCGAGTTCCTTCCCTTGTTCATAGATGGTTGCCATATCTCTGAACATTGAGCTGGTGTGCTGTTGAGGGGATATATTATCTTGGGAAGGTCAGTTGTCCTGTTTTGCGCTGCCTCTGAGTTAGTAGAGGGAGAGGGGTCAGGAGGGGTGGTTGCAGTGGGGGTGGCGCTGAGAATTGTGATTTTAAAGGGTGTCAGAAGTGTATAATTAGTACCTCTATCACTTATTGCTCTTTAAACATGGGTATGAGTTGGATGTAATTCACTCAGTACATAGTCGACGTCCTTACACTAGTTAAATGTTGATGTTAATTTGTTAGTGGTAAGTGTAACTATTTCTTTTTTTTTTAGGTAGCGTTGCAGATTTGGTTCCTTGTTGAAAATATGGGAATGTGGTCAACATTATAATTAGGAATTGTCATTTAAAAACCTTTGAAATTCACTGGAAAAAACCATAGGTTTCAGGGGTTTTATAGTTAGATGGACATTTCACTCATACAAAACCATTGAAATTCCTCCGTTATAGTTAGTTCTGCTAACTATAACTTGCGCGCCCGCAATGTACTGCTGATGATTTCACATATTACATCATTCATGACATGGTCAGTGACATCACTGATGACATCACTGATGACATCTCAATTTATCTATAAATTAATCTGTATTTATATAGCGTTCACTATGCCTGACGAGTAGTTGAAGTACCTTCAGGTGGCGTGCGGAATCTGTTTTAACAGTCTCCTGCTATTCACCGTGATTAGATATATGAATTATATATAATACAATATAGAATACATTGGATTCTGTAATCCCTGTTTAAACTAATTTCCAATTCCTTTATAATCAGCAACATGTGACACACTCAGTTGCCACGAGACTTCAATGGGCAGCACTTTTGCCCCAAGCGTGGCAGGCCTGTACGTCAGTGACTTTGAACAGACCCACATACAGAACGTTGTGAATCCCTACCAACAGAGGATTCTGTTCTGGAAACGTTACATCGACGACATCATTCTGATATGGGAAGGCAACATGGAAAGCCTGGAAGAATTCCACAGATGGAATAACACAAGAGATGAGTGGCTGAAATTTACATATACAGCTGATAAGAAAAAACTGGACTTTCTAGATATCACCATCTGTGCACTTTACAAAAAAAGACCTTTTTCAAAGCAAAATCAAAAAACAGTTTACTCTCATATAAGAGTTTTCACCCTCGACCTCTGAGGCAGAACCTTCCTTATAGCCATTTTTTACGACTGCGACGTAATTGCAGTGAAACCCAAGACTACAAGAGACAAGCGGAGGATCTATGTGTAAAATTGAGGATACGTGATTACCCCGAAAGCATTATAAATAAATGCAAGAAAAGGCACAGAAATCAACCTAGGGAAAGTCTCCTAGATACCACTCCAAAAACACCAGACGCTGACCTGATAACCTGTGTAACTACCTTCAACGCAGCATCCAATAATGTGAAGAAAATCATCAACAAAAACTAGAGAATTTTGACCTCAGGTTCCCTCTATTGGCCAAAGCCTAGATTTGCTAATAAAAGAACCTGAACTTTTAAAGATATCCTGGTGCACACCAGACCTCCTCCAAGAACTAGAGAGGACGCGACCCCAATACTTTGGAACAACCAACCAGTTCTGGGACACTTTTGATGTGGCTTTTTTGCTCGGTTTGCATTCTCATCACAGCAACAAAGAGTATCCAACAACTACCAGACTTTAAGTGGACAATCAGATGCCATGCGAATTGCAATATAACAATGCAATCTATATGATAACCTGTCCCTGTGCCAAACGCTACATAGGGATGACATGCCGCAAAGTCAAACAAAGTATTGGTGAATACAGTAGTAATGTGAAATGCAAGAGAAATACAACAAAGATGAGCAACCACTACATAGAGGCAAAACACACAGTGAATGACCTACAGTGGGTCATCTTGGAAACCCTTGCAAGGAAAAACCACAATGCAGAAAAGCTTTTGTTCGAAAAAGAAGAAAGATGGGTGCACGACCTCAGAACACACGAGCATGGGCTCAATGACAATATACCTTGGTTGAGTCACATCAAATAGGGAGCTCTACTCCCTAGCTGCCATTTGACAACAATGAGGACAGGCTCACACTAGATAACCACAAAAGAATGGGTAACTCCACAATAATTATGATTGAATATAAGCATATATCTCACCATTCTAAAAGGGAATAGCACCCCCTTAGACAGACCTTTACCTCATATTTCAATTCCCCCTTTTTTCTTCACGCAATCAGTTTTTTACCCCATACAATTTATCATTCTTTGATTGCTCACTATGGATTTCCACTAATATCGGGGCAAATAACCAGATTAAGAACACCCAACATATGAGTTTTCCTAAAAAAATAATATCTTGATATTTTTCAATATATTAAATCTTTATTGAAACACATAAACTCTATTCCTTGGACACATAAAGCTCTGAACACGTAGTCCCCTTTCTATCGCTCTTTTCCTTTAAAAAACTCCACCCGTATGAAGACACGTAACCGGGCTTGCAGGAGAAGAGTCAGCACAAGTTGTGCTGTGTCTACATACAGGTAGAGATGAGTCACAAGGAGGACACCGCATTTGGAACACAAACTGTAAAGTATACTGTTGGAACTATAAAAGTAATGACAAGGACTCCGGTGAAAGACAAGTCCTGTTTATTAACCATCCACTCTCCTCACTGGAGAGTGCACCAACATTCTATTGTAAGCTTCAGGGCAGGGGATACCAACTGGGAAAGACGGAAGGGGTGGACGGAAGGTACCCCTGGGAGATTAAAGTTACAACACATCTCCCTTCCATATGGGTGACAATGAACAAAAGACTAGGACCCACAGTTGTGGGATTGAAGACATTCTATATCGCCATTTGGATGCTAAACTGAACACAGAACATTATTGATGTGCATTTACAATATTATCAAAACTCCACCATTGACCATTTTCAAGTTGAACCACATTCTTAAGCACTATGGCAATTTACAAGGTCTGTAGTATTTGCTTTGGGTGGCTCCCCCTTTATTGTTCCTCCTGGTTTATACCCTGTCACCTACCTCCCACTGGGAATCTTTCACCCAATGTTTCGTGTCATACCACTGCTTGTAATTGTCTTGGTGTATTTGGATCTTTTCCGCTGTTACCTCCTGATCCACTTCCCTAGCCTCACCACCACTCAACCAGCTAGGATTCAACTTGGTACAAGGTTCTCTACCACGCAATGCTACAAAGGGTGAAATGCATGTGACGTTATTCGGAGAGGTGTGCTATGCCCACAGACACTTCCAAAGGGAACCTTCTATGTCATGTCCATTGGTGGCAGCAAACTGGATATGTTCCTTTATGATTCTGTTTGCACGCTCGACTAAGCCGTTGGCTTTTGGGCAATACAAAGCTGTGGTCTCATCTTTAATGTCCATTCCCTTGAGAAATGCACGCATCTCTTCTGAGATAAACTGCACCCTGTCACCAAAGTCGCCGGTATGCCTTCTTCGATGAACACTCCATTCAAGAACTAAATCACCACCTTTGTGGTGACACTGTGCACAAACTTCTGCTTGATCCAATGGGTTGTGTAATCAATTAAGACCAGCATGAATCTCTTCCTTTCTCCTAATTCCTGCATAGGTCCGATGATGTCCATGGCCAGCTTGCTCCACGGTTTGATTGGCACCTTTACTGGAGATAATGGTGCCTTCTGCATGCCTTTGATTTGTCGCTTTTGGCGCACGGTCCGCAATCCTTTACAACTTGTCCATCCTGGGGAACCAGAAACTAGATCTGACTCTGGCTTTAGTAAGGCTACGCCCCAGATGGCCTTCGCGTGCCAAGTCAATGACCTTCTTCCTTAGGCCCTTGGGTGGTACCACTCTATGATTGCTATAGATTCTTCCTTGGATGACACTTAATTCGTTTCTAACTTCCCAATACTCCTCTATGCCGGCTTCAAGTTCTTTCTTCTTGTTCGGCCATCCTTTTTCCATATATTCTTTTAGGGAACTTAACTCCCTGTCTTCCTTCATGTCTTCCTCCCATTCCTTTTTCGTGATCGCAGGCATCTCCGTCATTAATATGGGACTTTTCAAGAGCTTCTTCTGTGTCCCCATTTCTGGTAACGGGGACCTTGACAGGAAGTCCGCAATTTTATTTTCCTTGCCAGGTACATACTCCACATTGAAGTTATAATGTTCCAGTCCCAGGATCCATCTGATGATGCGAGGTGTACAATTTTCTAACCCCTTCACAGAGAATATGAAGGTGAGGGCTTATGATCGGTCCGGATGGTGAACCTTAAACCCCACAAGTAAAACTTGAAATGTCTAACAGCCCAGAAACAGGCCAAAGCCTCCCATTAAATTACGGAATAATTCCGCTCAGGGTTTGTAAGGCTCCTGGATGCAGATGCAATGATCTTCTCCTCTTTCCCCTCCTTCTGTATTAAGGTCGCGCCCAGGCCCTTGTTGGAAGCATCTGTAGCCAGGATAGTCTTTTTTGATGCGTCAAAAGTACCTAATGCCGGAGAGGTTAATAATTACTCCTTTAATGAATTCACCACTGCATCATGTTCCTCATTCCATAAGAAATCTTTGTTTTTCTTCATGAGCTCTCTCATAGGTTCACACTTGGCAGCGAAATTGTCAACATACTTGGACATATACTCCAATAGCCCAAGGAAGGACTTTAGTTCTTCTTTGTTCTTGGGTCTGGGAGCTTCTTTTACCGCCTGGATTAAACTGCTCTTAGGTCTGAACCCATCTTCTATTATCTTGTGGCCCATGTACTCAACTTCTTTCACTTTTATTTTGCATTTTTCTTTCTTCACAGTCAGTCCGGCCTCCATGAGTCTGCTGAAAACTTGTCTTATGACACCATCATGTTTATCCTCCGTCTGTCCATAGACAAGTATGTCGTCCTGGAAACACATGGTACGTTCGACTCCTTCCAAGATCTTCTGCATTGCTTTCTAAAATATGGCAGTTGCGGACGCCAGCCAAAAAGGCATCAGTTTAAACAGGAATGCTCCGAATGGGGTGATGAACGCTGTGAGTGGTCTTGACTCTGGATGGAGTTCAATTTGGTGATATGCCATGGACAGGTCTATCACGCTGCAGTATTTAGCTGGGCCCATGGTGCTCAGCATTTCATTTATTATGGGCAACGGATGTCTTTCCACCCATATATTGTCGTTTAAACTGTGCAAGTCCACACAAAGACGAATTCCTTCTCCGCTGGATTTGGCCGCGATAACAATCAGTGCCAACCATTCTGAGCAGTTTATTGGTTGGATTATGTCTAACTCACATAGCTTGCACAATTCCTCTTCCAGGGGTATTTTTACCTTATGTGGCACTGGGCGTAGTTTATGTACAACTGGCCTGGCATTATACTTCAACTTGTTTCTGTGTTGGAACTTGTGTAGACAGCCTAGCCCCTCTTTAAACAGCTGCCCAAACTCTTCACAAATGTTATCACTTCTCAGGGACCTGTCTGTGAGCAAAACTTGTTCGGCACTATTGGGATCTAAGATGATACCCAGTTCTTTCTGGTGAACCCATCCCAGTAAATTAGACCCTGATTCCACTACATACACTGTTCCATACGTTTTCCTGTCCTTAAAACGTAGCTTCACATTTTTCATGCCTACTAAAGGTATTTTCCCTTTGTTGTATCCTGTGGGAGAAATGTCAGGCATTTTCAATTGATTCACATTACAATTTTCCATAGACACAAAATCATCTTTGTTAAGTAAGGTGTATGGAGAGCATGAGTCTGCGTACATTTCTACACGTTTGTCATCAAGGAAGACATCGCATTTGGGGTAAATAGAGTTTACAGTACTATTTATGTCCTTTACTTACAAGATTATCTTCCCGCCTCTTTGCTCTATACACTTTACTTCCCTGGCTGCACTCTTCTCCATATTCCTTCCCTCATTTCTAGTGTGCAGTTCTCCATCTCTACATACTCTCACGAAATGCCCTCTTCTATTACATTTTTTACAAGTGACAAACCCTGCCGGGCACTGGTAAAAAGTTGCAAAATGGTTATTGCTGCCACAGCTGTAGCATTTAGGACCCTTCTACTTAGATTCTCCTCTTACACTGTAATTTTCTTTTGACTTCACCTTATACACTTCATTACAGTCCTCCTCTTCCTTTAAAGAAGCCACCTTCTCCCCATTAGGTTTCATTTCTTTAATGCATCTTGCTGTATGTTCAACTGACTTAGCTATTTGAATAGCTTCTCTTAACCCTGGGTTTTTGGCTAATAATTTCTCCTGGATAGATGGGTTATTGGTGCATCTCACAAGTTGGTCCCTTATGAGGGAATCAGTTAAACTACCAAACTCACATAGCTGAGTCAGACCCCACAATGATGCAATGAAATTTTGCACAGACTCTTGTTTACCCTGACATCTTTTGAAAAACTTGTGGCATTCTACCACCACATGTATCCTGTCCCCAAAATGTTTCTCTAACTTGCCCATGGTTTGCTCATACACATCAACGTCGGTTTCCTCCTCTCCCTCCTGTTCTAGCATAGGTAGAGATTCATAAACCTTGCACCCTTGTCTACCCAAATTGTGTAACAAAATGTGTTTTTTCCTTTCTGCCTTGTATTTTTCACCTCCGACAGCTATTAGGTATGACTCGAATAATTTCACCCACTCCTTCCAACTAATTTCAGGTTCACCTATATCGTTTAAGAAGGGTGGGGGTTGACTCATGCTTGCTGCTGCCATGGTTACTCTTAAAATAGACCAGGGGGATGGACAAGGGGAAACGTTATACTTCACAACCAGCACCTAACCTTGGTCATACAGGATGTGAGCAAAACTTACTCAAACACATTAGTAGGAAATTTAAGTTACCCCACCAGAATTTTACAAGGATAATCTTGTTACATTAGCTTATAAGTCACAGCCCCTTAAAATGTGGAGAACTACTGAATGTCATTCCTGTTCCGCCCAGTCAGATTATATGCATAGCACTCACCACCACGTAACTGGAAATTTATATCCCTGGTAAGTCCACTGTTATCCTTTGCTGTGGTGAGGAGATTCTTGTACACAAACTTCTGCAATGCAGTCTCCTCAAGACGGGCTAACACGACGAACAATGTCAGCGGCAAGGGTTAATTCTCAATCATGAACACACGGCCCTTAGTTGCTGGTGCGTCGTTGGATTCCGGTTTTAGTCAGGTGACGCTAGAACATCCTGACAGATGGGCTGTATTACTTTTCAGGCTCGGGTTGGCGCAGCCCCTGCTTTCATTTCTTCAGAAATTAAAGCCTACGCCCCTGTTAGGGAACTGCGCTCATCCTCCCAACAATTGTTGGCAGTTCCCCGCTTTAGGAGTAAAAAGTGGGGGGGCACGAAATTTTCCACACTTGCCCCTGCCTTTTGGAACTCTCTCCCCGCCCACCTCAGATCTTCTACTCAATACTCACACTTCCGAAAAGCGCTAAAAACTTTTCTATTCGCACAAGCCTTCCCATTGTAACTGCCTTGTTTCTGCCTCCCTCCTGATCTTCTTGTTCTCTGGGTTCTGTACAACAAAGCGCCATGAAACCGCCAGGTGAACGTGCGCTCTATAAATGCTTTAAACTCAACTCAACTCAGTAGTTTTTTCCTTCTTTCCTCTCAGCTGTAGGCGAACGTTGATCCACAGACGGAGCAGTCAATCCCGACTCCTCTCAGACAATCAGACTACACCTGAACCAAAACTTCAAGGTCGCCGAGTGAAGGTACAATGACGGCGGAAACCTCCTCCCAAGCCGTTCTCTGACTGGACCCGAAGGGACTGCAGCACGGTGCTTGGACACACCGATACCACCAGACAATCGCCACTTCTGTCGTAGTCCACATCGAACTACTTGGAAAAACGGCACGGCTCCTCACCCCGACATGCTCGGACTAGGCTGTCACCTCTGGACACCACACGCTCCCCCAGCTCCGAGGCAAAAATACTTCCAACAAAATACAGGTGTATGTCCAATATTTTCCTTTCTTTACTTCTCGCCCGTTCACTACGTATAACAGTTTGTTGACAGCATAGTCCCAATTGGAATTACAGATAGCGCTGCTACCCTCCTAACTTTCATGCGAGCCGCAATACTACAACCCTTACGGAACTTGCATCCAAGGAGGTGGGGTTAAACTTTACATTTATTTCCTTGAATCGCCACTGAAGTCTCAATAAATACCCGCAGATTACATGTGGCACTCTCTCTCCTGATCTGTATAGCTGTCGCGGTAGACAAACCAATCCACTGCTTACCGACTATGTTTATTTTCCTTGTCCATTCATCTAACGATCAGTCGAGCAGTATCTACAGTGGCCACTCACGACATGCAGGACTTTTCCTCATTCGCAAAATTCCTTTTTCTTCCCCTTATTTCCTTAAAATCCTCCTTCTTCTGTTCCTTTGTGTGGAGGGAGCAGTCAAAGGGGAAATGGTTAATTACTGCCCCCTGCGCAGTTCCGTCGCCAGTGTTGGAACTATAAAAGTAATGACAAGGAGCTTCAGGGCAGGGGATACCAACTGGAAAAGAGGGGAGCGGTGGACGGAACGTACCACTGGGAGATTAAAGTTACAACATATACATGCTCATTAATAATGTGGTGTTTACGTTATTTGACCCCCAGCATGCTATGAACTCCCTGAACGCCCGCTGATGTCCGGAGAATAGGACATAGAGATATGCACTCACGCATGCAGGCACCATTTCACTAGAATAAAGAACGCCAAATAAGGAACTGTTAACACATTAAATATTGAGGGGTTGTAATGTCTAAACGAGATTGCAAGCATTGAAAAATTTATATTGGGAATGATAATGCGAGAATTTGATTTTGGGGATGATAATACGTCAGGGCGGAATGTTATTATATTACCTGTAACCACCCTTGACTTTTGTAACAGACACGTCCTGGGCAGAATGGGAGACGCCTAAAACAACGGGTGTACGTGTCTTATATAATATCTCATAGATTATTTACAGTAAACAGGGGTCCCTACCCAGACCACACGTGCTTTACTATGACCTAGGTGAAATTGCATGCATGAGCGAGTCTCTCTCTCTTTTTTTAAACCACAATGGGCATCATACCAGCTATAAATATTAAATCAGAGCACTGAAAACATTCTAAGAGATTTGGGACACAAAAGCATACACCGTTTTGACTATAGAATAGTAATAATACTTCATCGTCAGATTCACACTACCTCTAATGTGGAAAAAACACCCAACAGGGCATTTCAATTCAATTCAATTCAATTGATTTATATAGCGCGCTACATACCCAGAGGGTCTCAAGGCGCTTGAAGAAGGGTGGGGAATTACATGTCGAAAATCCAGGTTTTAAGTTGCTTTCTGAATGCTAGATGGTTCTGAGTGAGGCGAAGGTGAATGGGAAGAGAGTTCCAGGTTTTAGCCGCCAGGTAGGAGAAGGATCCTCCTCCCATGGTGGTTTTGTTGATGCGAGGTACAGCAGCAAGGGCTTGGTTGGAAGAGCGTAGCTGGCGGGAGGGGGTGTAGGAGGAAAGTCGTGTGTTGAGGCATTCGGGTCCAAGTTCGTAGAGTGCTTTGTGTGCGTGGGTTAGAAGGCGGAATGTTATCCTCTTATTGACGGGGAGCCAGTGGAGATTTTTCAGGTGACCGGAAATGTGGTCTTTACGCGGGATGTCTAGTATGAGTCTGGCTGATGCGTTCTGGATGCGTTGGAGTTTTTTCTGAAGTTTTGCGGAGGTACCGGCATATAGGGTGTTTCCGTAGTCCAGGCGGCTTGTAACCAGTGCGTGGGTGACTGTTTTCCTAGTTTCGGTGGGGATCCAGCGAAATGTTTTTTTGAGCATGCGAAGAATAGTGAAGCAAGAGGAAGAAACGGCGTTGACTTGTCTGGTCATCGAGAGTGAGGAGTCCAGGATGACGCCCAGGTTCCGTGCGTGGTCCGTCGGGATGGGTGCTTTTCCAAGGGCCTCTGGCCACCAAGAGTCGTCCCAGGCGGAGGGGGAGGTACCTAAGATAAGGACTTCTGTTTTGTCTGAATTCAGTTTCAGACGGCTGTGCTTCATCCATTTGGCTACTTCTTTCATTCCTGCATGTAGGTTGGTTTTGGCGGTGTTAGGGTCTTTGGTGAGTGAGAGGATCAGTTGAGTGTCAGCAGCGTAGGAGATGATGTTGAGGTTGTGTTGGCGTGCGATGGCCGCGAGGGGGCTCATGTATACGTTGAAGAGTGTGGGGCTGAGTGAAGATCCTTGTGGCACGCCGCAAATGATTTCAGTGGCCTCTGACTTGAATGGTGGGAGGCGGACCGGCAAGGAACGAGGTGATCCATTCCAGTGCTTTTCCTTGGATTCCGATGTTTCTGAGGCGTTGTAACAGGGTACTATGACAGACTGTGTCGAAGGCTGCGGAGAGGTCGAGGAGGATGAGGGCGACTGTGTCTCCATTGTCCAGTAGAGTTCGAATGTCGTCTGTTGCTGCGATGAGTGCGGTCTCAGTGCTGTGTTTGGCTCGGAAGCCGGACTGTGAGGAGTCGAGGGATTTGTTGGTTTCGAGGAAGGCGGCGAGCTGGTTGTTGACAGCTTTCTCGATGACTTTGGCCGGGAATGGAAGGAGCGAGATGGGGCGGTAGTTTTTGAGTTTGGTGGGGTCAGCTGTGGGTTTTTTCAGAAGGGCGCTGAGTTCGGCGTGTTTCCAGATTTCCGGGAAGGTGGCAGAGTTGAGGGAGCAGTTGATGACGTCTCGGAGGTGTGGTGCTATGATGGAATCTGCTTTGTTGAAGATGTGGTGAGGGCATGGGTCTGTGGGGGATCCTGAGTGGATGGAGTTCATCAGGCGGATGGTGTCCTCAGTGGAGATAGGGTTCCATTCATTAAGGATATTCAAGGGGGGTGAAGGTATGGCAGAAGGTTGGGTGGGTTGGTGTCCGGGTTGGTTGTCGAAGCTGTTGTGGATGTCTGCGATTTTGTCGTGGAAGAACGAAGCTAAGGAGTCGCAAAGGGTTTGAGAGGGAGTGATGTCGTTGGAGTTGGCGGTAGGGTTGGTAAACTCTTTGATGATGTTGAATAATTCCTTGCTGTTGTGGACGTTGTTGTCTAGTAGGTCTTTGAATGCGGCTTTCTTGGCAGTCCGGATCAGTTGGTGGTGTATGCGGGTGGCGTTTTTGAAGGCGACCCTGGTGCTGGTGTTTGGGTCTTTTTTCCAGGCCTTCTCGAGGGAGCGGCAGAGTTTCTTGGATTTCTTAAGATCATCGTTGAACCAGGGGGCGTTTTTGCTGCCTAGTTTGATTTGACGTTTTTTCAACGGTGCTAGGTTGTCGGCGCTGTTGGTTAGCCATTGAGTGAGGTTAATGGCTGCTTGGTTGGGGTTCGAAGAGTGGGCAGGGGGGTTTTGAAGAAGCGATGAGGAGATCTGGTCGATGGTGATTTTGTTCCAGTTTCTTCGCAGAGTAGGTTGAGGATGGTTGTGGGTTGTGGTCTTTTTGTAGACAAAGTGAACGCAGCTGTGGTCCGTCCAATGGAGAGCTGTGGTGTGACTGAAGGAGATATGTTTGCTGGAGGTGAAGATAGGGTCGAGTGTGTGACCTGCGTAGTGAGTGGGGGTATTAACAAGTTGTTTGAGTCCGAGGTTGGCGAGATTATCCAGGAGGGTGGTGGTGTTACTGTCGTTGTTGTTTTCCAGGTGAAAGTTGAGGTCTCCCAATAGAATGTAGTCTTCGGAGGGGAGGGCGTGTGGGGTGATAAAGTCAGTGATGTCTTCACTGAATTGTGCACGGTGTCCTGGTGGTCTGTAGAGGAGGGTGCCTCTGAGTGTGGTCTTGGGGTCGGTGTGGATCTGGAAGTGAAGGTGTTCGGCGCTAGGGAGGTTGACGTCTAAGCTGGTTGAGATGCGGATGGAATTCTTATGGACGATAGCGATGCCTCCTCCTGTTTGGATGGTGCGGTCCTTACGGATGATCTTGTAGCCTTCCGGGATGGCAATGGTGATGTCTGGGGCTGAGGAGGCGTTCATCCATGTTTCTGTTAGGAAGGCGACGTCCGGAGAGATGGTGTCTAGTAGATTCAAAAGGTCGATGGCGTGTCTGTGGACCGAGCGGGTGTTGAGCAGGATGCATTTTAGGTGGTTGGTGTCAGATCTCTGTTTGGTGTTCGTGGATGAGGAGTTGGTCTTGGTGCCGTCATACTTGCAGGAGTTGCATGTGAAGATAAAATGAACATAGAG